>NW_025374615.1:0-3106 GCF_016433145.1 Gracilinanus agilis
CCTCTCCTCTCCTCTCCTCTCCTCTCCTCTCCCTTCTTTTCTCCTCTCCCTTCTTTTCTCCTCTCTCTTCTCTTCTCTCCTCTCTCTTCTCTTCTCTTCTCCTCTCCTCTTCTCTTCTCCAGACCGAACCTCTTTAGTTTCCTTAATCAATTCCCTTATGACAAGAATTCAAGGAAAGATGATGTGTTCAAAATGAAGAATAACTAATCAGATAATATGACTTTTTCTATCACTGAGGACTGTGCATTTCACAGTTTTTGTTTTTTAAAAGCAGGCAGTTGGTCCTTTAAAGGATAATCTAGGTCGTAATTGGTTCTGGCTGGCTTGAGTCTATTGGGTTGCTGCAATAAATAGTTCAATTATGGTTTTGAATTAAGCCAAGTTTGGAGTACTCTTTCATCTACCCAAACATGATATGGTTCCAGACTATTGTATTATATTGTATTATAGAGCAAATACTGGAACAAAGGACAAGAGTGATTTCACTCGATGCAAACCCATTCTCAGAAATATATCTTCTTGCAGATATTTGTACTTTTCTGAAAAGGAGCTGACCAACTTTGCTTTTTGCCTCCTGTTATCTTAGAGATAATGTGTTGAAGAGAACATCAAAGCTGGAAAATAAAGATAAAATCATAATCCTGCCACCATCATGGTGCTTACCAGACACTCCCTGTCTGATTGTAGGCTTTGTCAGGTTTCTAGATCTGGACTGAATTCTGTGACTTGATGGAAGGCTGTCTCTGTTTTCTAACACGTACACTAAGGCACTCCTGAATGTATGGTTAAATGCTGTCTCTATGGGAGTGGTGAAGAAAAATTTAAATATTATAATTTTTGTTTGTTTGGGTTTCTTGGGGGGATTGGATCTATAATTTTGGGGAATGATTGCCATGATGTATACTCTTTCTACCAATGCACACATGTGAGCTTTTATGTGATATACAATTTTGGAGAGTTGCTTGGGGCATTAAGAAGCTAAATGACTTGCCCTCTGCTGCCAACCCATTATGATACAGAAGAAAGATTTGAACTCACGTCTTTCTGACCCCAAAGTTCTCCTTTTATTCCCTATTTTAGGCTACCTCACAATCCTACAGTAAGGTTCTTTAATTTAAGTCTTATTCTTTTGGCCTTGGCCAAAAATAAATTGAAGAAATTTTTTTTTTGAAAAATAAAAACAGAGAAACTGTCAGACTATAAAAACAAATGCTTTGTCTCTCCACCTCACACTGACTGAGCTTAACATCTGTGGGAATTTACAGGTGTTAAATTTGCCCCTGGAGGGAGCCTGTCTTGTTTCCTGGGGTGAAAGAAATATATTGATAATTACCAAGGAAATTAGGTTTTTTTATTTTTACAGAAAAATCAAATAATTATAAGAGTTTAGCATTTAAGTGAATAAGCCTGGGAATTTTCCTTTATTTTACCTATCATTAAAGTAGACAGGGGCTACCTATTGCTGTCGTAGGGTATTATTAACAAAGGTTACATACTCTAGAATATTAGATCCGTCCATATTTTATGTGAGCCTTGGGAGGAGGAGTAGGAAAATAAATCCTTGCTCTGTGTATAATTTAAGGGCTTGTTTTATTTACAAATTAAAATAGGAATGATGAAGAAGAATGGCAAGGTACGGGATTAGAGAACTTCTGTAAAATGAAGCAGGTTCTGATGATGTTAAGGAAGTTCCCTTGGTTCAGTGAGGGTCTTTACTAATGTTCCCGTGAGTATTGTTGCACACTTTGGTGGATGATAATGCTTCGGAGCAGGAGAACTTTGATGGCCAGGCATAGATGAATATAATGTAATGCCGAGACCAAGAAAAGCTTACAACGAAGGTTATATGACACATCTAATAATACATCTAATGAATATTTTGACTCTAAATAATTTTTGTAGCCAAACCAAGTCTAGTGAATACTCTCTCGGTCACTGCCCCAGAGCCAGGTTCTCTACATTGCCTCCTCAGGGTTCTCAGGTACCCTGGCGGATCAGTTGGTCTATTCTCAGTTGTCACTTGATTGACTCCTGACTAGGTGTGTTCTCTTCATTGTTAGGTACCAGTGACTATGGTCCCTGGTTCTATTTAAATACTATTTAAATAACACATCGATTATTTTTCACAAAGAGATATTTGTTTCAACAGTATAGCAAGAAAGAATGTACAAAAATTCATCCAATAGTTCAGAGACCTCCTTTCCTTGGTCATAGCTTTGGTCCTACCAAATTCATGTTGGGATGCAGCACAAGTTCCTTGTCTCAGATTTCTTTGGCTTGGGTCCAGGAGGCCATTCCCTTTTTACTCCTTGGTTCATCAATGCTACATTGACTCTGGTTGGAAGACGCAGGAACACCAGCATACTAGAAAGCCAAGATGCCAGAGTGTCAGAGCTTCACTGCATATCTCTTCTGATCTTTAAAACTCACCCTATCCTCAAAGAGAAAATAACACATGCAGAGTCTGAGAATTGAGGTCGATTTCTTGGGGCCATGTGGCCTCCCATATTGTCTCTCAGTAGATTCTTCGAGAGGATGGACAAATCATGTTAGAGCCCCTAAGAACACAGCTGAAGAAAATGGTCAGAAAGAGCCTAGGTCAAGATGGACTGGCCTCTTTGAATGCTTCTGAAGATGATCAGAGTCTCCTCTTTACTATATGGTTGGATAACCAGACGTGCTCTGGAATGTCCACTCATAGTCCATAGGCTCAAGAGGGCACTTTCCTTAAAGAACCTCTACGACTCTCCTGGATGCCAGCTTCTTAATTTCTCTACAGAGGTAAGTTGCATTATATGAGCAAACTGATGGGGTTTGTTCATACAACAATCCTTGGATATAAGCACTCCTGGAGTCACTTGAGGTAAAAGTTAGGGTTTCAAGATAACTAGATTTATAGCTCTGGGAGAACCCAGAAAGTTCGGCATCACCACTTCTCTGGACAGAGAACTCAGAACTTAGAACACAGGGATTCAAAATTCTCCTTACCCTTACTCATTCCTTATACCACCCTTAGTTCCCACCTATGATCTGGGTTTTCAAAGGAATCTCAGAGCAGTTCTTTTTTCTTTATAAGTGAAGAGAGGATGCTGGGACCAACAAATCT
>NW_025374616.1:0-6283 GCF_016433145.1 Gracilinanus agilis
TCTCTCTCTCTCTCTCTCTCTCTCTCTCTCTCTCTCTCTTTCTGCTTATACATCCTTGTGGACATTCTTTGCAATGATTGGACCACCCCATCGCTCCAATGTGCTTCTTCTCTGTGTCCTTCACAGACCTTCGGCAAGGACCTAGCCAGTGTGCTAGAGACCTTCTTCTAATTCTTCTGACATTGCATGCATCCTAAGAGCCTCCCTGCCTTCCATTAATTACCCCACATTCTGCTATGGAAGAAGCCTCTTTCTGGCCATTCATCTCTCTGTTAATGTCTTTCATTCTCCTTCTCTGCTATTGATCAAAAGTGACATTCGCCCTGTGCCCACCAAGGGTCACTTCAGTGCCCTCTGGGTGATTCTCTTAAAGCATAAAGCAAGAACATTCTATTATAGGTAGCAACGTGAGTGCCGCCATTAATCAGTTCTAGTCTTTATATTTTTTTAGGGTCATAAATGGAAAATTGGATTTGAACACTGAATCCCGGAGTCCAGAGACAGTGATCTTTCTAATATATGAATCTTTACATATATGTATATATGTTAAGAGTAATATATAAATATATATAAGTATCAACATGATATAGTATATAATTATGCACATAATCACAGAGTATATGATTATATATATAATTTCTCCTAATATAATGTAAATTTATTATATATAATGTATCCCTGAGGGCAGGGATAATTTCACTTTTGGTTTTGTATTCTTTATGCCCAATAGTGCCTGGCATAGGCAATTAATCAACAAGGAAGGAAGGAAAGGAAGAAGGAATCAAGGGAAGACAGAAGAAAGGAAGGAAGGAAGGGAAGAGGGAAGGAAAAGAAGGAGGAAAGGAAGAAGAAAGTAAAGAAGGAGCAAAGGAAGGGATGCTAGAGGGAGGAAGTGTATAGTTAGAAATAGTTTAAATCCCTAAAACTGCATTATCCAGAGGAAGAAAGGAAAGGAGGAAGGGAGGAAAGAAACATGCCTTTATTAAATGCCTATTATGTGCCACACTCTGTGCTAAGCACTTATCTCATTTGTTCCTTACCACAACCTGGGGAGGAAGGGTAGATGCTATTATTAAACCCATTTTACAGTTGAGGAAACTGAAATAGTGTTTAAATGACTTGCTTAGGATAACTCAGCTAGTATGTATCTGAGGATAGATTTGCACTCAGTTTTCTGGGCTCCAGGCCCAGCCATCAATCTGTTGTGGCGCCTAGCTGCTTTCAGTATTAATTAAGTACCTACTATGTGACAGGCCCTGTTCTAAGTGCTAGGAACCAACGAAAGGCTGAAGCATGATCTTTTCCTTCATGAAGCTTATGTTTGAATGACAGACACAGCCTACCACACCTACATGATCTCTATCTCTACTTAAGTATTTATTAATTATTAATAATCACCAACATCATTTATTTATTTAACATTTATTTAAATATTTGTTTGAATATTTATTTAAATATTTATTAATTAGTCAATGATTTAATTTGTATTTATTTTGTGTTTACTTATTTGTATAAACAGATGGATAGATAGACAGACATTGTGTTTACCAAGTGCTTCTTTTGTGCCAGGCTCAGTGTTAAATCCTAGGAATATAAATACAAGCAGAAGGAAAAGCCAGCTCCTGCCCTCAAGTAGCTTACACTTCAGTGGAGAAAATGATAAAAAAGAAAATAAGAAATGGAAAAGCCAGAGGGTAGGTGGGGAAGGTGCCATCCAGGGAGTCATAGGCTGAGCTGAATCTGAAACAGTTATGGTGGCCATGGAGGCTTCCTCCAGTGGAAGTTTGGGGAAGGAGCCCATCCATCCGAGAGAGGAGGAGACATGGTTGATGTGAGAAAGCTGCCGGTAAGGGAGAAGGTGGAGAAGCCATCCAGGAAGCCATGGCTTGAGCTGGGCCTGACGTGGACATGGCGTGGTCCTTAGATACTGTCTTCCCTGGCACAATGAGTATTTCTTGAGAGGGAGAACAGCTTACTTATTTTTTTTCTTTCTAGATCTTGTCCCTAGCATGGCGCCCAGCACATAGGATGTGTTTAATAATAAATTCTTGGTTGATTAATTTTTTGATTGACAACCCAAGTTTGTTAACCTTCATAATACCTGAGAAACATTAAGCGATAATCACAGTCATTTTTCCATTACGGAAAAGGAAAAAACCAACCCAGCTCTCAAAGCAGGCGAGTTGCTCAAAGCTGTGCCGATGGAGTTGGGCATCCTATTCTCAGCCTGTTTTTCTCAAGAACAGAGAAGACTCTCTTTTACCCTCCACAGATGGGTACGTTATCCTGAAAGAGCATTTTCTTGGCTGGGCATCGTGGCATCGTCTGAACAACGTCAGGGAAAGCTGACCTCCCGCTCTTTGCCCGTTCCAAAATACCCGGCTGCATTTGTGTTCCAGACGGGAAGGTACCAAACCCTTTTCATCTCATGATCATCAAGGTGCCAGAACTGGAAGCCAATGGCTCCAAGTAGAGGGAGAGCCAGGGAAGCAGCACCCCCTTGGACTGCTTTTCAAATGAAAAGATGCATTGGCTTGACCTCCCTGGGTCCAAGAAGGACGAGGGGCTGCCGATGGCCACAGGGGCAGTCAGGACAGCCAGAAGGAGGCACGGCTACGGGTGGGTCCAAGCAAAGTGGACTTTGATGCGCTCATGCCACCTGAATTTCCAACTCGGCAGCCTCTGTCCCCATCCCAGAGGGAAACGCCCGTCTCCAAGAGTTTCAGCCACAAAAGATTCACAGGGAGGTTTTTCTTCTTTTCAACCCAGATATTTGACTAATCATATGTTCTAGGACTTTTCTCTTTCACTGTGTGAGGGGAAATCCTCCGTTTTATTCACTACAATCCTCCAACGGGGTCCCTGGTGGTTGTCGTAAATGCGTATAATACTTCCAGCCCGCCCTGGGCTTTTACTCCTCAGTTCTCACACGCTATCCTTGGGAGGGAGCTATGGCTTAGTTGTTTCAGTTGTAGCTGACGCTTCGTGACCCCATTTGGCTTTTCTCAGCAGAGATACTGGGATCATTTTCCATTTCCTTCTCCAGCTCGTTTTACAGATGAAGAAACTGAGGCAAATAGGGTGAAGTGACTTGCCCAGGGTCCTACAGCTAGTAAGTATCTGAGGCTAGATTTGGACTCAGGAAGTTGAGTCTTCCTGACTCCAGGCCTGACACTTTCTCCTATGTGCCACGTAGGCTAAGTATCAGTTTGGATCTGTTCCTCATTTGTGTGTTCTTTCTGGGCCTCAGCTTCCTGATCTCTGAAATGCTGGGTGAGTGGAATTCTGCTGCTTCTTTTACTCCTTCTCATCCCTCACACAACTGCTTTTGGACTTTCTCTCTCATCCTGGTAATGCTCTAGTCAGTCGGTGAGTAAGCATTTATTAAACCCCTACTATGTACCAGGCATTGAGCTAAGCACTTTATAAATAATATCTCATTTGTCTTTTGTTTGAGGTAGGAAATGTTCTCACACACATTTTACAGTTGAGAAAACTGAGGCAGAGAGGCTAAGTGATTTGCCCCAGGCCACGCAGCTAGTAAATGTCTGAGGTTGGATTTGAACTTGGGTCTTTCTGACTCTAGACTCTATCCACGGTGCCACCTTGCTTCTACTAAATTATACTGCTTTGTGGAAAGTTTAGAGTTAGACCCTCTGGACTTGAGTCTTGAGTCTCATGCTCCCTGAGTGACCTTGGACAAGTCACTTAATCCCACTTAACCTCAGTTTTCTCATCTGTCACTATGGTGCAACCCTGGAACCATTTACCTGCCTGGATGATCGTGAGGATAGAGCTATGTAAACCATGAACGTGCTCCATAATTGTGAACTACTGTTGTTGTTTAAAAATGTTGTTTTTGGGTTTAACATAGCAACAACAACCAGGAGAAAAATCATTGATGTAGGGAAAACACTCAAAGCAAAAAGAAACCAAGCAAAACCAAGACCACCGAGCTCCTAAATCTCAATGAAAAAAAATCAATTGGAAATCCACGATGGGACAGGTAGGTAGCACAGGGGATACATCCGTCAGACCCGGACCTGGATTCAAATCTGGCCTCAGACATTTCCTAGCTGTGTCATCCTGGGCAAGTCACTTGACCCTGTTTGCTCTTCTATCTTAGAGTTGTTACTAGCCCAGAAATTAAAATGAAAAAAAGACAATACGCTCTGGTGGGGGCAGACTGGTACATGGGACGGCCGTTGTGCAGACAAGACTCAGAGTGAGAGGAGGAGGACATCCCTGAGGATGGAGGGCCGGCTTGCTCTGGGGGAATTGTTGGTGCCATTCAGATACTCCAAACCTTTTCCACGATGGTCAAGAGCTTCCCTAAGCCCGTTCCCAGCAGCGTGAGAGCAGGACCAGAAATCATTTCCTCCACAGATCTGAGCCTTCACCTCCCCTCCATAAAGGGAAGGAGGCGGCAGAGCCCTTCCTCCAGGAGGCATCGCCGCTCTCGGGCAGGACAGCCCTTCGCTTCGGGACGCGGCAGTGGTCTGGGCTGGCTGGGGAGGAATGTCGATGGGCCCCAGCAACGGGGTGCCCCGAGAGCTCTTCCTCGTTTCAGAGCCCTCCAGAGAGGAGAAGTCATGGGATAGAGGAGCCGCCTTCCTGCTGGGAGATTCCCTGAAACGCTTGGAGAGCCGCGGGACGAGGGACGTCCTTCCTCACCCCCTCCGCCAACGCCGCCGGGCACATCTTTGGTTACTGCCCCGTCTCTGTCCTTTCCTTTCCGCCTCTGACATAGCCGATAGTCTGGATAATAACACCCTCCACACTCACCCTCTTGTGCTCAATCAACAAACAATTTATTGAATGAACGGACGAGAAAGCAAGTCTGAAGTTTATTAACCATTTCCTGAAGTGCTTCTCCTCGAGGACTTCCATTTTATCAATAGCAACAACACGTACGTACATTTGTGCTTTGGTCCTTTGGTTGTGTCTGGTTCTTCAGGACCCCGCAGGGGGTTTTCTTGGTAAAGACACGGGAGTGGTTGGCCTTCTCCAGTGGCTTAAGATGAACAAAGGTGTCTGAGGCCAGATTTGAACTCGGGTCTTCCTAACGTCAGCCTCAGCATTCTCTTCCCTGGGCTCCCCACTAGCTGCCTCTGTACTCACATGGTTGTATGGATTGCCAAATAGATCCAATGCATTTTTTGGAGAGAAGGAGGAAGTGAGCTTCTGGCTCTGGCATTGGGGGAGTCAGCAAAGATCTAATGTAGGAGGCGGTGGTTGAGTTGAGTGATGAAGAAAATGGCAGCCAGGCCAGTCCTCTCTTACTTGCTGTGCCTCCTTCTATGTGCTTTCAGAACATATCTAGGGGCAAAGAAAGGCTTCTGGGCAAGCTCGTAGGGCCTGACTTTGAGGGCTGTTCACAAATTACGGAAGCTTCCTGTATACAAGACTAGAAATGGTGGGTCATAGCTGCTTCCACTATCTCTGGCTGAATAATGAACACGATTAAGGAAAATATATGGAATTGAACTCCTCTGGAGATGGGAGGAAGATTGGGCCAGACCTCCTCCCTTCTGATGTCACTCTTCCTAATACAATGGAACAAACTTGGCAGATGCCTGCCCTTTGCTGAAAAATCATACTGGTTCAATAGCTAGTGTTGCCTATCTATCAATCAACATTTATTAAGCACCTACTATGTGCCAGGCAGTGCACTAAATCCTGGAAATACCAAAGGAGGCAAAAGGCAGTCCCTTCAGTGGAAAGCAAGTTGAACTCGAGGAAAGGGGAGTTCAGTCCCCTCATTGCCACATGCTACCTAAATGACCTTGGGTAAGTCACCGCCCTCCATGATCTCAACGATAAAAGGAGGGAGTCCGACTGGATGTCTCCTGGGGTCCCTTCCAGCTTTAAATCCATGCTTCTATGATCTGAGCAGTTAGCTCAGTAGTTCTTTTGACTATCCCATCTTCCATGAATTTGACTATTAGTGACTTTGAAAGTGGAAGAAACTGAGGACAGAGAGACGGAATTAACTGCTCTGTGTGAGCGAGCCAGGAGTTGAATTCAGGTCCTTCGACTCATGGAACCTTAATAGTTATACCAATATTGGGTGCCGTACTGAACTATGGTTATCTAAATTACATTTTGCCTCCCCTCCCCATGTAGCAATGATAATCAATGGAGCATCACTATTTGTATCCCACCAGTATCTATATATTTTGATAGAAGAGCAATAATTTTGGTGATTATAAGTTGCTATTATAAAGCAGCAACCCACTACTGTTGACTTCCTTCCCATTTATATATATATATATATATATAT
>NW_025374617.1:0-11445 GCF_016433145.1 Gracilinanus agilis
CTTCCTTCCTTCCTTCCTTCCTTCCTTCCTTCCTTCCTTCTTCTCTCATTTCTAAGTCCTATCCTCTTATGAATCTTCCAAACTCATAGCTTCTATATGACAAAGCTGACTACCTTAAAAAAGAAAAGGAAAAGAATATGTAAAAATACAGAAGGGCAAGAAAAATCTCTGTTAGTAATCTAAAGATAGTTTCCAAATACTAGATGATTCCTTTGGGTAGCAGGAAAAAAGTACAAGATCACAAGGAGCACCAATGCCTTGGGAGCCAACACCAAATGATGGGAACCAACAGTTTATGGGTAGCTAGGTGGCAGTGGATGGAGTGCTGAACGTAAAGTCTGGAAGACAACTTCATGAGTTCAAATTTGGCCTCAAATACTTACTAGCTGTATGACCTTGAGCAAGTCACTTACCCTATTTGTCTCAGTTCCTCATCTGTAAAATGAGTTGGAAAAGAAAATCATACACATATACACACACACAAATAAAAAATAAATTAATAAAAAAGGAAGTGACAGTGCCCCAAATGGGATCAGAGTTGGAAATGACTGAACAACATCAGTATTTCACATCTAATTCTCTAAGGTTTACCAAAAAAAACCCTATGAATACATATTTCATTTGATATACATCACATAGCTATTATTATTACCTTGATTTAACAAAGAAGGAAACTGAGGCTCAGGGAGATCAAGTAATTTGCCTGTGGTCACATGATAAGTGACTGAGAAGTGATTTGATCCTGGGCAGTATGCATTTAACCAAGCTTTCTCTTAAAAAACAAAACCTTCATTACAAAGCTTCCTATTTATGTCTCAGATTAGGATGGAATTCTTCCATCTATCTCAAGACTATCTTCCAGCATGGAAGAGTTTGGAGTGGATTGGGTTTGGTCATAATAAAGGTCTTGGATCTTCTGCCAATATTGCCTCGTGGGCTCTTGCTACTCAGCATTATTCTGCTGCCTTCGCTTGACCTTAATTCATAGCTTTGCTCCTCAAGGCATGTCTTAATTCACATGTCCATAAACTCCAAGTGCTTTACCTCCACCCAGAGAGCTCATCCTTTACGTGATAGGGCTTGCTTGTGCTTTGGCATAATATTTTGCTTTTGTTGTTGCTTCCCCCCTCCCCCCCCTTCCTAAGTTCCTGGCAATATCTTGCTGACTCAGGACCTCAGAAAACTGCTAAGAGCTTCAGGTAATTTTCCATGTTGGTATCAAGTAAAACAAGATTATCAATCATCATTCAATAAGTAACTCAGAACCAATGCACCATGCATCCTTTGAATCTGACTATTGTCCATATTTTAATCAATAATTTTTATATTTTCAATAACTGTCAGAGGAAAACAAAAGGTCAAATAGGTTCATGGAATGAGAACTGGAAAGTATGAGAGGCCATCCAAGCCAACTCCCTCATTTTAAGGATGAGGAAACTGAAGTCTTGGGACCTGAAGTGACTTGCCCAAGATCACACACGTAATTCAGCATTGAAGGCGGGAGTCAAATCACCTGACTCTGCCTTATCACAAATCCACCTAACTTCCTTCCTTTTTGGATGACTTCATCAAACTCTCATTTACTTCATACTCTTTTTTTTTTTTTAATGCTAGTTCCAACCAACAATTCTTCCTAAAGTGACCTTTCTGAGGACTTGACTTATTGGAGATAGTGAAACTAGGTTCTGAAAAACGAAAAAGTGAGTAATTAGGAGGAAGACCATGCTGTGATCTCATATACATTCCAGTAAAATTTGGATTAAAATTACATATCAATCAACTATCGAAGACTGACATTATAGCACTATTGAAGTTTTCAAAATGATGGCTATATTTTAGCTCACTTGATCCTGTTAGCAACCCAATGAAGTAGGAAAGGAGAGAAGGGAATAAATATTCATCAAGTGCCTACACCAGGCATTGTGCTAAGCACATCACAAATATCTCATTTGATCTTCACAACAATCCTTGGGATATGTGCTGTTATCCCCATTTTACAACTGAAGAAACTGAGGCAAACAGGCTAAATGACTTTTCTAAGGTCACATAGCTGGTGGGTGACAAGTTGGGTTTGAACTTGGGTCTTCTTTACTCCAGGGCCAGTGCTCTATTCTAATGTACTCTATCTAGCTGCCTGTAGGTGGGTACTACACATATTATCTTCATTTTACAGATGAGGAAACTGAGGTTCCAAGAGGTTCAATATCTTGGCGACTGTCACATTGTTGGTGTCACAGGCAGTAATCAACTTACTTCTAATTATGATTATGACAAATATTATATCAAAGTCTATGGATTATATTAGAATGGCAAAGAATACCTCCCAAAATGGCCATTTTTGGATGAGTTATGGAAAAAAATGAAGAGATGAATGCATGTTGGTAGAGCTGAGAATTTGTCCAATCATTCTAAAAATTGGAATTATGTCCAAAAATCATTAAATTGTACATTGGGAATGTGCACACATTGGCTAGGAACACTAACCCAACACATGCTCCATTAGAATATGGAGATGTGAGACCCACAGTCTGGACCGGTCAAGAGCACTGGGAGCTCAGAGCCAGCCAGTCCAGAAGCCAAACCTCTGTTGGGAGAAAACTTTATGTCAGATAGCAAACAAAAGGCTTTTCTGGATAAAGACGGTCACAGAGGGATACATAGTGACAAGAGAAATGGCTGTCAGGGCCACTGACATCAAGATGGTACATTATGTGCCTACTAATGTCACCAATGAGAGATATATGCTAAAGAGACAGTATTCATTTGTTAAAAGAGCTGTGTAAGAGAGGGCACAAAATTGCAAAAAATTAAGTGCAATGGGCTAAGACCAGAGTCAAGTATTTGGGATTCATACTAGAGAATGGTACCAGAAGTATATCCCAAAAGAGAGTTGCAAACATACAAAAGTTGAGCTTGCCTAAAACAAAGAAACAACTAAGAGCAATTATAGGCATGACCAGTTTCTGTAGGCAGTGGATACCAGGTTATTCCATCATAGCAAAGCCATTTACAGAATTAACCAGGAACAATGTCACAGAACCCTTGAAGCTCAACAGAGAACACATACATGCAATAGAAGAGCTGAAAGCTGCTATATTATCATCTCTAGCTTTAGGCATCCCTGATCATGATAAGCCATTTCACCTGTTATTCATAAAGATAAGAGACTAGCTTGTGGTGTTCTCATGCAGTTTCTTGGAAACAACCTCAGACCAATAGCCGTTTACTGCTCTACATTGGATCATGTTATCCAAGGCATAGCTTCCTGTTTGAAAATCGTGGCAACTGCAGCTCTGATGGTTAGGAAGTACTTGAAGCTAGTGCTAGGAAGGAAGCTGAGATTGTATTTCCCATACCAAATAGAAACCACACTGAGGAATGCAAATCTCCAGGCCTTTACCTCACAGCATCTTTCCCAGTATCAAGTGATATTACTTACCAACGAGAACTTCACCTTCCATCATTGCAAGAACATCAACCCAGCAACACTTATCCCTGAGTTACCTCTAGAAGGGGACAGCCTTCATGGCTGAAGTGACACCTTAGAGATTGTGCTGAAGACTAGGGAGGATTTATCAGACACACCCCCTGGTCAATGCAGATCCAACTTTGTTCTGTGATGGCTCTAATTACAGGGTTGATGGGAAACATTTTACAGGGGCTGCAGTAACTACTGGAAAAGAATTCTATGGTTCACAGCACTTGAGCCAAAGATCAGGGCTCAGGGGGCAAAAATCCTGCCTTTAACGAGAGCTCTCCAAATTGCAAAGGGGAAATCTGTTAACATATACATAGACTCTAGATATGCGTTTGGGGTAGTTCATGCATCAGGGGAAATCTGGAGACATAGAGGTTTCATGAATTTGAATGGGAAAGCAATAGCCTATGGGAAACTGATAAATGAGTTGTTGTAAGCTATCCAATTTCCAACAAGGGTATCTGTGAAGCACTACCATACACATCAAAGACTAGTGGGACCAGTACCAAAGCAATAGTCGGGTGGACATCACTGTGAAATTTGGAGCTAGATTCGGACCTTTGCAAATATTACACATCCTTAGTGGAGAAAGATCAACTACAAAATGCCTACTCTCCATAAGAAATGAAATATTGGTAAGAACACCTAGAAGCAAATCTAGTGAATGGAGTGTGGATGTCAATCTATGGCAAACCATTTCTGCTGAAATTACTGTACCACACATTATGCACAACACTTCACAGAAAGGGACATTATGGAATACTAGTGCTGATGGACTGCATTCAAAAGCACTGGATTGCAATTGGCATAACAACAGCAGCTAAAAGAGTGTGTGATAATTACAAAATCTGTAGACAATATAACTAAACCATCACCAAAGTCAAAAGTATGGGAGGAAAACAATTAATTTATACTCCCTTTGAATGTGTGCAGATTGACTATGTCACAATGCCCAAATGCCAAGGATACAGGTATATTCTAGTGATAGTAGACAGACTAACAAAGTGGCTCAAAGCATTCCCAGCCAGGCAAAAAATGCAGCATTCATAGCCAAGATCCTACTTAGAAAAATAATACCCAGATTCTCTATTCCTGCAACAATTTCGTCTGATTCTGGTAGTCATTTTGCAAATTCCATTCAAAACTAGATCTACCAGGTGCTTGGGATAAAGAGACATATCTGCTCCATATAGAGACCTCAATTCTCCAGGCACATTGAACGGACTAACAGACATCTCAAAACAATGTTAGGAAAGCTCTGTGCAAAAAGTCATCTCAAATGGCCAGATGTTTTACCTATGGCACTTTTCCATATCCGTAACCAACCAAATAGTTCAACTCACCTATCACCATTTGAATTACTATACGGGCAACTACCATGGCATAGAAAAGCTCCACAAGACAGCAATTATCTATCACACCTTGGTATAGAATGTAAGTTCTATGAGTACATCACCCTACTAAAGGAAAGGCTAGATGACCTACACAGGTTAACCTTGATCCAGCAAAGAATTCCATTAGACTACAGCTTGCACAATTTCAAACCTGGAGACACTATATACATCAGGAATTTTACCAGAAAGTCAGCACTGGAACCAAAATGGATTGGACCTCATAAATCATTTTGATAACTCCCACAGCAGCAAAGTTAAGGGCAAGGAAGCATGGTACCACTTCACGCACATAAAGTGCTCCAAAGAAAAGCCTCAACAACAAGATCTAACCATAGATGAACAGCAGCAGCCAGAAAACCAAATCACAAATGAAGAGCAGCCAGAAAGCCAAAGCATAGGCAAAGACCAGCCAGAACATACATGAACAGCAGCAATCTGAATATCTAACTATACAAGACCTGAGTATTAGAGTAATGAGCAAACACAAAGCCAGATAAGATCAATGACAATGCCAATCTCCAAAGACTCTCATAAAAAGATCAAAATTTTTTGTGGCAACATGAAAATTTTTTACAACACGATACAACACAATGCTACACAATCACACACTGGTTCCAGGTTCGAGGGGATGACTCTCCAATCAACGTGACAACAGTCAAGAGGGGTATCTCGCACAGAGGAAGAGACAAGAGCAGAAGACATCACAGAATATCACAGGACATCATCACAAGGACATCACAAGGACATTAGAGACAGTGCACAAGGTCTACACAACAACCTGAACTATTACAACACCTATGTGACTTGGACAACTTTACCAGAGGAATCACAATGGCAACATGAGTAGCTGTGCAAGATTAGGTTTGGATGGTACAAGGTTTACACATTCAGACACGAATCAAAGGCATAAGTTAGCACATTCACACATTAGAATGCATGCATCAGAACATTAGCTGATTAACAAGAAGGATTCTAAAGAAGATGATGAGTATGGAACCAAACAGAACATGTTAGGTCATATGTCCAATACATAGGAATATTAGTTCTACTTCATATTTACATAGTGTAGATAGTGTATATAGTAGGAGTACAAAGTACCTTGGCCATGATAAACAAGAGAACTTGTGTTCCTTGATAGGTCAAACATTACTTAATCTACTCTCATAGTTAAAACATCACATACAAAACCTTGTACATATGTATTATACTTGATACTAACCCATAATAAATGAATAGCCTATCAAATAAATGCCCAAGAGTCCTTGGAAGTAATATAATGACCACAGTCCTACCTGTTAATGCCTTCAATCTCCAAGAGAGCCCAGGTAGGTGGCAAAGCAGATAATGAGCTAGACTAGGAGTCAAGAAGACGGGTTCAAATCCAGCCTCAAATACTTATTAGCTGTGTGATCCTGATTGATTCAGTTAACCTCTATTTGCCTCAGTTTCCTCATTGGTAAATTTGGAATAACAATAGCACCTGTCTCCAAAACCTTAACATATTCTATCAGTGCTAGCTATTATTATTCAAGGAGCCATATGAAGTAGTGGATAGAGTGCTGGACTTGGAATCAGAGAAGTCTCATGTTCATGAATTCAAATCCAGCCTTAGACACTTACTAGTGGTGTGATCCTTGAGCAAGTTGCTTTACTCTGTTGGCCTCAGTTTCTTCATCTGTAAAATTAACTAGAGAAGGAAATGGCAAACCACTCTAGAAAAGAAAATCCCAAATGGGGGCATAAAGAGTCAGGTACAATTGAAAAAACTGGTCATTCCACTTTTTTTGGGGGGGGGGGATAGCTTTTTATAAACAAAACAATGGTACCTCTGGAGTGAAATGCTATACCTACATGGATCTGCCCATTTGGCTTTCTTTTCATACCCTTTGCTATTCCAATCACTGCCTTTGCTGGAAGGAGCAGGCTGTGACAGATGGAGTGTTTAATGTTTTCATGTCTGTGTGTTATGAATAAGGAAGAGGTAATGAATTATGCCGTTGACATTTTTATGGACAGAGTTGACTTCAGAGGCTTTTCTTGAAAGGGAGGTGCTTATAATCAACAGTTCTATTTAGAGAACATTGTTGAGTTAGCTTTTAAAAAATTTATTACTCTCCACGTCTGCCCTTTCTATGATTTCATTCACTGTTCTGAAATGAAATTAAGAAAACATGACAGCTGTCACCAAAGAAGCCAGCTCCTTTTTGAGGATCTAGAAGTTGAGAAAAAGAGGTTTCCTACTCTCATTTCTTTGGATGGTCCTCTTATCCCAGTATGGGAGAAGGGATTCCCAACAAGGCTATTTTAAGTTCTTTATATCTTTCCAGTCTTTGAGTACTCCTCATCATGTTCTCTATTTAAAGTGGATTAATTTCTGCTCCCTGAACATATTCTAAACTCTTCTATCTCCATGCCTTTGCTGAAATAGTCCTTTAAGCTTGGAAGGTCTCCCCTACCCCACTCCTTTTTTTAAAAATACCTTCTCTCTTAGAATCAATACTTAGAATCAACCAAGACAGAAGAGTAAAAGGACTAGACAATGGGGGTTAAGTGACTTTCCCAGAGTCACACAGCCAGGAAGTGTCTGAGATCAGATTTGAACTCAAGACCTCCCATCTCCAGGCCTGGCTCTCAATCCACTGAACCACCTAGTTACTCCTTGTAGATGCCTCTTCACAGGAAGATTTTCTAGACTAGCAGATCTGGTGCTAAAGTGATAGTTGAATAAGAGGGCCAAGTCTTCATCCCACAGAAGTCTCTTGGCAGATTTCTCCCATTTTTACTGGGAACTATTTTCTGGACTCTGGCTGCATAAATGGATAACATGTATCATACTGTTACATAGCTTCCTGGTTCCCTTTGAGAATGTAGAGGAGAGGTAGCTAGATGGCTTAGTAGGCAGAGCCAGGCCTAGAGATAGAGGACCTGGGTTCAAATTTGACTTTCGAGACTTCCATTTGCCAAGCCCTTACTACTCTTCTTCCTTAAAACTGATACTTAGTATTGATTCCAAAACAGAATGTAAAAGTTTTTATTAGAGACAGACAGACAGACAGACAGACAGAGACAGAGAGACAAAGACAGAGAGAGAGAGACATTGGGATGGAGACAGAGAAAGGTAGAGATAAAAATATAGAGAGAGAATGCAGGAAGTACAGTGACTATATTAAAAAAAATGCTGTGAAAGGCTTAGGAACTCTAGTCAATGCAATGACCAAGCCTGACTCCAGAGGTCCTATGAAGAATCATATTACTCATTTCTGATAGAGTGGACTAGAAATAGAGTCAAATAGACATTCTCAATCCTGGCCCAATGTGTGGATCTGTTTAACAAGGGAAAGTTTGTGAATCTTTTTTTTTTTTTTCTAAACCTTTACCTTCCTTCTTGGAGTCAATACTGTGTATTGGTTCCAAGGCAGAAGAGTGGTAAGGGGTAAGCAATGAGGGTTAAGTGACTAGCCCAGGGTCACACAGCTGGGAAGTGTCTGAGGCCAGATTTGAACTTAGGACCTCCCATCTCTAGGCCTGACTCTCAATCCACTGAGCTATCCAGCTGCCCCCTATGAACCTGTTTTTTTTTTTTTAAACCCTTGTACTTCGGTGTATTGTCTCATAGGTGGAAGATTGGTAAGGGTGGGCAATGGGGGTCAAGTGACTTGCCCAGGGTCACACAGCTGGGAAGTGGCTGAGGCCGGCTTTGAACCTAGGACCTCCTGTCTCTAGGCCTGACTCTCACTCCACTGAGCTACCCAGCTGCCCTGAACCTGTTTTTTAATGGGGAAGAAATTCTCTGAGCGTCTGTGTCCCATCTATAAAATACTTCTCCTCTGTCTTCTTTTTCTCCTCCTCCTAGATTTCTTTTAAGTTTCTTTCTAAGTCTAGGACAGTGATGGGCAACCTTTTGAGCTTGGTGTGTAAAAATTCACCAAAAAACTGAGCATAACTCAAGTGGTGTGTCACTTCAAGAAAAAAACCATAATTTCATGATATTTATAGTTTAAATAACATACTTCTCTGTATGCGGCCACATGTCATCGAAAATGGTTACGTGTGTCAGTGCTGACATGCATGTCATAGGTTTGCCATCAGAGGTCTAGGAACAATAAGGTAATGAGAATAAGCCAAAGAGATGACAATGGATTCTCCAACCTCTCATTTGTGTTTTCTAGAGCCCCTTCGAATAGGGGTCAATGTGAGAATCCTAGCCTAGAACTATATTTCACTAATTCCAAGACAGGTCAAGATGGTGGCTCAGAAGCAGCGAAAACCTAAGCCACTCTGACAATCCTTCCAAACCAATCTTTAAAAACCACCTCAAAATGACGGGACTCAAAAATGAATGGCAAGGAGGCTTCCGGGTTAAGATGGCGGCAGAGTAAGAAGCAGCTCTTAACCTCTCCTGACCGAAACATACAAAACTCCTCAAGGGGACATAAAAACAAGTCCAGACGAACGGAGGAACCCCACAACAGGGCACAGCGTAGAAGGTACGTGGAATCGAGACATTTCCAAGCTAAAAAGGGCTCTCAATCACTCGATCACGAGCTGAGCAACCGCCCCACCCCCACCCCCTCCACACTCACCTATAGCTCCGAACCCAGCTAAAAAGAAATAGAGCAAGTTTGGGGCACCCATCGAGTCATCAGCAGCTCCGGGACCTGTTCCTGACAGCAGCAAGACTTAGGAACCCATTAAGTCAAAAACGCACGCGAAATCTGAGCGTGCGCGCCGGAGCAGGACGCTGGGCGCAGAGAGCCGGCTGAGTAGAGGCGTGGGTGGAGGCAGAACTAAGCCTAAGTGGGGAACCAGTGCAGACGGGTATACGACTGTGGAAACAGCGCCCTGAGACTTGTAAAGAAACCTCCAGCAGAGGATCAAGCAAGAGGGCCCACCAGGGGGCTTGACCTTGGAAAAAACCAGAATTCAGACCTCAGGATCCAATAGATTGGGAACAGACACTGAGCCCGAGGATAAAGCTGAGAAGCTGCTGGGCTAATGATGGCTACTCAGCATCAGGAGGTTCAGAAGAGAAAGAATAATAACAAAAAGAAGAAGTCTTTAACACTCGACAGCTTTTACACAGAGAAAATCCAGACAACCGAGCAAACAGAGGAGGAGAACAAACAAGCATCCGGACCCTCCTCAAATAAGGAAAACTCCTCACAAGCTATGGAAGAGTTCAAAACTGAGATTCTGAGGAAAATGGAAGAGATCTGGCAAGAAAATAACAGTTTAAAAGGTAGAATCTTGCAATTGGAAAGTGAGGCTCAGAAATCAAATGAACTGATAAGCAAATTGAACACCAGAAATGACAAGATTGAAAAGGAATACCAAAAGATTATAGCCGAAAACCAAAAGATTATAGCCGATAACCAGTCCCTAAAGGCTAGAGTCGAGCAATTAGAAACCAATGATCTCTCAAGACAACAAGAACAAATAAAACAAAGTCAAAAGACTGAAAAAATAGAAGGAAATATGAAATATCTCAATGAGAGAGTGACAGACCAAGAAAACCGGTCTAGAAGAGACAATTTGAGAATAATTGGTCTTCCAGAAAACCCAGAAATTAATAGAAACCTGGACTCCGTACTAAAAGAAATTATTCAGCAAAATTGCCCTGAAGTCCTACAACAAGAGGGCAATATAGACATCGAAAGGATCCATAGAACACCCACCATATTCGACCCAGAGAAGAAATCGGTTAGAAATATTATTGCCAAATTCAAAAGCTTTCAAGCAAAAGAAAAAATCTTACAAGAAGCCAGAAAGAGACAATTCAAATATCAAGGAGCACCAATCAGGATCACACAGGATCTGGCAGCCTCCACACTAAAAGACCGTAAGGCTTGGAATACAATATTCAGAAAGGCAAGAGAGCTGGGCCTGCAACCACGGATCAACTACCCATCAAAATTGACTATATATTTCCAGGGGAAAGTATGGGCATTCAACAAAATTGAAGAATTCCAGGTATTTGCACAGAAAAGACCAGGGCTGAATGGAAAGTTTGATATCGAACCACAAAAATCGAGAGAAACCTGAAAAGGTAAATAAGTTACAGAGGGAAAAGAAAGAAAACTTGTAATTTTTAAATTTGCCTTTTTAAGGGCCTCAGTGAGATCTAATTATCTGTATTCCTATGTAGAGAAATGTTATGTTTAATTTTCTGTAGTGAACTCTATTCACTATTATAATATTCACTATTATAGTAATCAGAAGAATAATTTACAGGGTGAGGGTGGAACACTAAATAATCTAAGATGGCATGGGGGATGGGAAAGAGGGGGTAAATAGCAGGGGATACCAAGAGAAACTTGAGCGAATAAGAAAATAGAATATTCTATTACACACAAAGAGGGCATGGAAGGGAGAGGGGAAAAATACTATTATAAGAAGGAGAGGAAGAGAGCATTAAGAGGTAATAATCAAACCTTACTCTTAGTGTAATCAACCCGGAGAGGGAAGAGTAGTTAAACTATCCATTGGGAAATAAAACTCTTATCTAACCCTTCTGAGAAAGTTAGAAGGGATAAACCAAGGGGAGCAGGGGAGTGGGGAGGGGGGGAAAAAAAG
>NW_025374618.1:0-1533 GCF_016433145.1 Gracilinanus agilis
TCCTTCCCAGCGGTCTTCGAAGCCTCCCGCCCCAGGGTATACTCCTCCCCGCAGTGCCGCTGGCCTCCTGGCTGCGCACAAACATCCCTCAGCCGTGGCTCCTCTCTCTGACGGCCTCCTGCCCTCCCAACTGCTTCTCAGTCCCAGCGAGAAACCCATCTTCTGGCAGAAGCCCCCCTGGGCCCCTTCCCCTTCCTTGTCTCTCCTAACGACTCCCGTTGCTCCTGCATACAGTTGATTCGCTCCCATTTCTTCCCTTGTTGGCTCCTCCGGTGCATGGGGAGCTCCCGGAGGGTAGAGGCTGTCTTTTGCCTCTTTTTCTTTCCTGACGCGTACCGCAGAGCCTGGCACACAGTAGGGGCTTATTCAATGTGTTTTGATTGCCGCGAGTGGGTGGCAGAGAGAGGCTCTGGAGCCTGGCTTTCCCGCCTCCAAAGCCAATATTCCGTCCCCTGAAGCAGGACCGACTGCCTCTGGGGCAGGTTACAGAATGGATTCAGGGCATTCTTAGGAGGCATTTGGAAAGCAGCGGCGGGTCTCAACTCTCATAGCTTGCAGCGGCCTCCCCAGGAGTTCATAATGCCCAAAGCCTTCCAGAGAGCGCCTTAGAACCAGCCACAGAAGCCCAGGCCCACCGCGAGCCGGAGCAGGAGGTCCCCCGGCCGCCTCCCCGCAGCAGCTCATTTCTGTGGTTTCTAGGCGACAGGTGCGGGCAGAGAGCCGCAGCCGCAGCTCGACGCTACAGAGGGACATCGCCATTGTTTTTATTGCGAGGCTGGGAAGTGATCGGCTCTGCCTGCGTTAACTTCTAACCATCGCGGATCCCAAAGTGACAACAAGCACGAGAAGAGCCGGCAGCCGAACAAAGCCATGGCTGTAACGCCGGGATGGAGCCGGCTTCCTCGTTTGGGGCCCCATTATCCTGGAGGGAGATTCCGCCTCCAGACTCCTTTGATTCAGCACGTGGGACAGTTCCAAAGGGCTGGCCTGACATTGACTGCTAAATCATCCCTGAAGAAAAGGTAAGGTATGAGGTAAGGGCGCGCCTCCATCCATTTTCCCATCCTACTGAAAGGCTACAAACTTAGCGACGTGAAAAGGTGTCTCCAATGAACAGATACACGACCTGGAAGATCCATATTAAAAATATTTAAATTAGCTTCAACATACAGGGGGCAGCTGGGTAGCTCAGTGGATGGAGAGCCAGGCCTAGAGACGGAAGGTCCTAAGTTCAAATTTGGCCTCAGACACTTCCCAGCTGTGTGACCCTGGGCGAGTCACTTGACCTCCATTGCCCACCCTTACCACTCTTCTGCCTTGGAGCCAATACACAATATTGACTCCAAGCTGAAGGTGAAGGTTTTATATAAACAAACAAACGAATGAATGAATGAATGAATGAATGAACAGACAAATGAATGGACAGACGAACAAACACATAAATAAATAAATAAATAAATAAATAAATAAATAAATAAATAGGTCATTGAAATGAAATAAATAAATAAATTAGCTATGGCCTAAGGTTTGTTC
>NW_025374619.1:0-7700 GCF_016433145.1 Gracilinanus agilis
TATATATATATATATATGTGTGTGTGTGTGTGTGTGTGTGTGTGTATACACACATATATATATATTTTGCAGAGATTTGCACTAGATTACCTCTGAGTTATTTTTTAATTCATCGTAGTCCCTACTTCAATATTTCCCCATATTTCAAGAGAGTTCAAAATCTGCTTTAATGAATATAGTATGAATTCAGAATCATATGGTATCCTCACTTTTTTTGGCCATTATCAAGTTTAAGAAAAAGAGACACGGCTAAAGAAACTTTATTTATTTTAGGGTCATAGCTTACCAACGCGGAGCACAAAGTCGTTGTAAGATTGATAATTGATTTCATCAAGGACATTGAACATCTCTATTGCAAAATCAGCTAGCGTGCTCAGATGTGAATAAATTGACTTCTTGGCCTAGGTACAAAATAATCATATTCTTACAATTGATCTTGATACGTGAAAAGTTTGTTAGTTAACCATGTAGGCATTTTGATCGTCAGTTACCAACTTATCTGTGATTTACCAATGGGCTTCAGGATTCGTATCATAAAAATCTCATGACAAATAAGTGAATAATCAGAGGGTACTCTGGATCAGATGGTGGTTTATGTCGATGCTTTGGACTAAACCACATGCCCTCTGGACTCATCCACATCTACACTTCATAATGAGACTTTATTTTATCTGCTTGGGTAAGGATAAAAAAAAATCCTTTATTGTACTACATTTTTCCTAGAATTATGAAGAAAGTTCTTTGTAAGCCTAAAGAGACTATGAAAATATTTGTTGTTGTTGCTCTTAGAGTAGCAGTATGACATCTTTGGAAAAGTTCTGGACTTGGAGTCAAGAAAAGTATGAGTCTGTTTTCTTCCTTTGGACTATAGGTAAGTAAGTCACTTAACTACCCTGAAACCCTGAAACTTAGTTCATGCATCTCTAAAATGAGAATAATAGCACCCCTTAGTTCCTGCCTCACTTTACTGTTATGAGGATCAAATGAGATGCATATGAAGTCTTATAAATCTCAAGGCACAGTATAAATCTTAGCTGTTGTTATTACTCTTTTACTAGTTCCTTATGTATTTTTTCTTCTTTTTTCCCCTCCAGTTTGGGGTCAGGGCATATTAGAGAAAAAGCAAGAGTGAATTGAGTCCTTGGGATTCCAAATTATCACAGTGAGATCCAAACCCACAGAAGTGCTTCAAATTCTTTTTTATAGATAGTAAAAACAAAGAAACAAAAATCCTTTTCCCCTTCCCAATAAATAAGACTGAATTGTAGAAAAGGTCACGTACCATCATGGAATGACCTTTACTGCTCTTTAGCTACTGACCTGAATCTGTGACTTTGGCTTACATAATAGAATTGTTTTTGTTTTTCATTTAATAAAGTCAGCAAGGTAAGTTGTTTGGGTTTGATGCTTGTGTGCGTGTGTGCATGCATGTGTGTTTGTGCTTGAGCTCTAAGTGCTTACATGAGTAGGGCTAAGTGCTTGAGTGCTTTTCTGAAGCTGCAAATTTAGAGCTGCAACAATATCCATTTTAAAAATACAACTATAACTCCATTAAAATGACAAACATTACTATCCAGGACAGCCAAATCCTAAACGTGAAATTTCTTTTTCATTGCATACACTTCTTTTGTTGATTTCTACTAACATTTCTATCTAATTCTGTATGTTCTTTTGAGTTTTGCTACAATCAGTGGGACTGGTAGGGGTGAGACTATGATGTACAAGAGAAATCCATTTTCAAATAGGTTTTGAACAATGATACATGTAAAACCCAGTGGAATTGCTCATCGGCTCCGGAGGGGAGAGGCAGGAGGGGAAGGAAAGAACATGAATCATGTAACCATGGAAAAATATTCTAAATTAATCAATTAAATAAAAAATTAAAAAAGAAAAGAAAAACCAAACAAAGGCAAGGAAATAAATATCGAAGGAAAAATTGTTAATTGTAACTTAGTTAAAATATAAATCTAAATTCCTGGTTAATATACAGAGCCAATAAAAAAACAAAAACAAAAACAAAAAACTCAAATCATCTTAGAAGATCCAACATACAGGTTCAAAAAGAAAAATAAATTTTGTCTTTGACACTTAAAAAAAAGAGAAATCTGTTTTCTTTATTATATCCCTGTAATCTGGAGAAGTCTTTGCATTTTCCTATTTCATTCATTTTATTTGACCCTTTCTCTACTTCCATAGTCAAGAGGTTGAACTAGGCAGGCTCTAAATTCTTTTAGAACTCTAAATATATGATTCTAAATGCTTTTAGACCTGAACTGTCATTAATTTCCAGGATATAAGATATACCATAGTCTAGAGGCAAGAACATTACATTCTGAGTCTGAGGATCTGAATTCAAATATTTCCTTTGCTACTTATTACAAATATGACTTTGGAGGGGTCACTTCTTCCTTCCCTCTGTCCCTCCTGCCATTTCTTAAATTCGCCTATAGGAAGTCTTAGACTTTAAGCTCACTTCCTATGATTTCATTAATTTGTTAAATGTACTCTTGCAATGTTGAAAAAAATCTGTAACTTTTATACTTGGCTAACTATCGACAATGACACTATTAGCTAACCCTCTCTGTGTTTGTTCCCTAAAATGGCTTGAACCCAAATGAAGTTCTGAGTTTGAAATTCAGATCTCCTTGATTCACCCCAACTCTGCCATTTTATACCCATATGAACTTGGGTAAGTCCCAATCCCTATGGAACGTTGTTTCCTTACATGTAAAAGTGAAGGGACGGGGGGCAGCTAGATGGCTCAGAGGACTGAGAGCCAAGTCTAGAGACAGGAGGTCCTGGGTTCAAATCTGGCCTCAGACACTTCCTAGCTGTGTTACCCTGGGAAAGTCACTTAACCCCCATTGCCTAGCCCTTACCACTCTTCTCCCTTAAGATGGAAGGTAAGAGTTTTTAAAAAATGAAGGGACAGACTAGATGACCTCTAAGGTCCCTTCCATTTCTAAATCCATCAATCTTATCATCTTTGCCATTGTAACATTATAGAAGATAATGTAGATTTGTGAGTGAGTGCTCTGGACAGCTACCAAAATATTAGGGAAACTCTTTTTGAAATTTGATAACAGATGGTCTTTTATTTTTTATTTATTTTTTAATTTTTAATTTAATTTAATTTTTAGAGTATTTTTTCATAGTTACACAATTCATGTTCTTTCCTTCTCCCCAAAACCACTCCCCCTCCTTTCCCATAGCTGACATGCAATTCCACTGGGTTTTACATGTATCTTGATCAAGACCTATTTCCATATTATTAATAATTGCGCTAGGGTGATTATTTAGCATCTACATCCCCAATAATATCACCATCAACCCATGTGTTCAAGCAGTTGTTTTTCTTCTGTGTTTCTACTCCCACAGTTCTTCCTCTGAATGGGGATAGCATTTTTTCTCATAAGTCTTTGGGAAACTTTTGAGAGCAAAAATATGGTCACCAAAATCACCCCTTGAGCTCAGATTTCACCAGGAAGTATTCCAACATGGCAGACAGCTTTACTCTTGAAGGCAGATGTTGTCTGTATTTTCAGATTTTCTTTTCTCTGTTGCCTGTATTGTCTTTTCTCTGTCGAGAGCTGGAATGTGCCTTGTCTATAAGCCATAGCTTTCGGTGGGAGATCAGGGATAAAGGTAAATCGCTCAAAACTGGTTTTGGCCTCAGCTGCAACAATAGTTTAGGTCAAAGGCCAGCCATACCTGAAGCATCATGACCACAATTTGATTCTGTCTGTCTTAAGCAAAGTGAATGAGAAAACTCAGTCAATCAGTTACAGAATTCAAATCCTCAACCTATTTTTACCTTCTACGAATTATCTGACTTTTAAAAGATATTTTGCACAATTTCCAATTGAAATTATCCAGACTCATTTTAAAATTCCATTTAAGTAAATAAAATATGAATAATCTAAACATTATATGGATATTATATGAATAACCATAATCTATATAGGACTTGAATCAAAGGAATAAACATTTAGCATCAAAAGGAGCTGGACTGGCATTTAGAAAAAATTGGGGTTCAAATGTTGTCCCTCCCTCTTTATCATGAGATGTCAGTCAATTCTTTTTATTTTTCTGAACTTAAGATACATCAATAATAGCATGGAAGTATCTCTAGTATGTTCTTCACTGGCTTGTTTTAAGGATCAAGTGAGATAATAAATATAAAGTACAAAGTACAAGTGTTATAAAAATGCCAGTTAATCTTGTTTTCAAAGCTTCTGCCTTTGCACTTGTAATGATTTGGTCAAGATTTTGATACCTGTATTTTACTTGGTAGCAAAAGGATTCCTATAAAAAAATCTGTTGGTGAAGTTTTTCCCTCCTTCCCATATCCCACCGAGGGGAGGAAGGGGAACCTAGAGGCTATTCTGATTTTTTTCACTGATTACTAACATTATTCAGTTAAAATAAAGGAACTGAGCTATTGGGATGAATGCAGAATAGTTAAAAGAAATCAGATAGGGGGCAGCTGGGTAGCTCAGTGGAGTGAGAGTCAGGCCTAGAGACGGGAGGTCCTAGGTTCAAACCCGGCCTCAGCCACTTCCCAGCTGTGTGACCCTGGGCAAGTCACTTGACCCCCATTGCCCACCCTTACCAATCTTCCACCTATGAGACAATACGTCGAAGTACAAGGGTTTAAAAAAAATGTCAATCAGTCAATGAGCATTCATTAAGAATCTACTGTGTACCATGTACCAATTAGTAAGTGAATAAATATTCATTTAAAAAAAAAAAGAAATCAGACGGGTGGCCAAAGAACAAAACATAGGCTGTTGCAATCTACTTGTATTATGTAAATATACACTGAGTCCTCAGAGTATCCTGATAAAACTTTCAGACAAGTGTTTTCAATTTTAGACTAACTCACCTGCCCTTACTTGCTATTGCCAAATCAAAAGCACACAAGGCAAACATACTTAGCACTCTAGTAACATCACAATGTTGTGATCTAATATTGTGCTTTTTCAGGGTCATAGTTCAAAGAGCAGTCAGCTTATTTGTCTGGAAAGATACTAATGCAAAACTCAAGGGATCTGAAAAAACAAGTACCAATTCAGATCCATCAAAGGAAAAACAATAGTGAGCATTTCCAGAGTACCTAGCATTTAAAGAGTGGCTTAAAATTTGCAAAGCACTTTACATATGTCATCTCATTTATTCTATTAGGTTCTATTATTATTCCCATTTTATTTATGAAGAAACTGAAACTGAAAGAGGCTATTAAGTGTCACACTGCTATTAAGTGTCTTATGTGGGATTTGAACTGAGGTCTCTTTGACTTCAAGCCTAAAGCTCTATCCATTGTACCAGGTAACTAAGCCATTTGAGAAAGAAAGGAAGGAAGGAAGGAAGTCAAAATGGAATAATTTGTGCTTCTTTATTTTTTTTTTGTCTTATTTCCCTATCATAACATAATGTGATAGAAGAAAGAGCATGGGGATAAACTCTCGTCTAAGCTGTATTACTCCTAATACCTAGTGCTGTACTACTTACCCAGTTGGTACTTAATAAATGTTGTTGAATTGAATTGATTATAATAAACTATTGATTCTCTGCTACATGTAAAAAGATGCTTCTTATTTGGAAACATAAGTATTTCCAAAGATCTGGGTCTTAAGGATACACTATGAGATCCAAAATGTGAGACTTAAACACATTCCTTTTCAGTAATT
This sequence comes from Gracilinanus agilis, assembly GCF_016433145.1. Lineage (NCBI taxonomy): Eukaryota > Metazoa > Chordata > Mammalia > Didelphimorphia > Didelphidae > Gracilinanus > Gracilinanus agilis. The sequence goes on from NW_025374619.1 coordinate 5,691, forward strand.
AATGACAACATTTTCTGGGGCTCACCTTGGTTCCTGTGGTCGGTACTAGTCCCACTGCTGCCATATATGTACTTCCAATTGTCTTGATCTTTTCTAGGTCCTTATAAAATTCTTTGTCCATGAGCTTTGTTTAAAACATAAAACTGTTAAATATTACATAATATTTTAGAAAAGATACCATAGTTATCAGTTCTCATGTGCAAAAGTATAGTAGATTGATCACATTATGAAAATCAAGTTTTAGTCAATAGACCTATCATTGTATGAAACAATGACTTTTGGGCTTGGGACATGAACTCAAAAAATAGGGTCAAAACAAACATTTTTTCCTCAAATAGCCTGAAGCATCAAAGGGTCTTTCAGAGATTTATTATTATAGTTGATATTATAAATTGTTATTGCTTACATGGTAGGAAAGGAGAAAGAGAATGGAAAGATATGTATATGTATCTTCTTACTGTGGATCCAAAGGCTAGACTAAAAGAAAAGCAGAAGTAAAAATGTGGAGTCATGAAAAGTAAAAATCAGGGTATTTCCTGACTCTGGTTTTGAAAAGTATATTCTGAAAAAAAAGACAAATTTGAAAAGGAATCTGAAATTAGAATCTGATGGCAGCTGTAGGAGTGAACAGGCAGAGAATACTGATTCTCAAAATTTGACAAGGGAAAACAGTAAAGAAATTCTACAAGAAGAAAACATTAACGTTTCTCTTTACTCCTCCAACTCTAAAAAAATCATACGGTTATGGAAATTTCCCCTTTGTGCTTCCCACTATCTCAAAAGTGACAGCTGGGATAATGACAAACAAAGTTCATGTAGACCCAGAAATCAATTGACAACAGAAAATTAGTTAGGGATTAAGTGAGTAGATAGGTAAGGATCTGGGAGAAAGACAGGCTCTCAAAATGATAGATTTAGAACTGGAAAGGATATTACATGTTATTTCCTATAATCCTATCATTTTACAGATGAGTAAACAAAGGCCCAGTGAGATAAGATGCCTTGCTTAAAGTTATGCAGATAAATAGTAGAACTGAGATTCCAATTTAGGTGCTTCTGACTCAAAATTCTATATTCTTTTACAAAACCACAACGGGAAAGATAGAACAACTTCAGTCTGATCGAATTCATGTTGGTCAGTTTTGCTAAAATTAAATTCATTGTAAGTAAATACCATTTTTGAGACTAAAAGTTTGAGGAATGATAGGATTCCCATTGCTCATTGTGGTGTGGTAGAAAGGCTTTGGGGTCAGACATCACGTTTGTAACCTGGCTCTCTAGCTTACTATGCCTATTACTTTGGACAAATCACTTTCCATCTCTAGGTTCAGTTTTCTTATCTTTAAAATGAAAAAAATTTGGCCTAGATAATCCCTATGCTTCTGTCTTTTGAGTCTAGCTCCTATGTCAGAATGAATTAGAAAAAATAAGCCATTTCAATGAAGAATGTTCTACTCACAAAGAAAGACATTTTTGAGCCTAATATGCTGGAGTCCTAAATAACTTTAACCCTGAATTTCCTCCCTATTCTTTGGAGTTTTCTTTCCAATTTTATCAATCAAAATCTGGGCATACAGGTTGTATTAAATATAAGATTTAACATGGAAAGAAGTTATTCAGTGCATTACTATAGAGGTCCAGACCTTTGTCAAAACTTATTGCATGGAAATGATAATATCAAAATGATTGAAAATGGAGACATTACCTCATCAAAATCAGCAATGATTTCATTTAAGAGGCGCAAACATTCCACTCCCATGTTATTGCCATCCAGTTCGATGTAGAAATCGTTGAAATTTGGGATGGAAGCAAACATCACACCCACTTGTGAATAGGACTGATAATAAAGGTCCTGTAATTGTAGAATCATGATTTGGCTTCCATAATAATCAAAAGGGCATCACAATAAGCAGTGTGTTATCATTAAGGAAAAGATGAAGGATAAAAATGCATGGTTTCTATAAGGGATGTTTATATATATATATGTATATATATATATATAGTATTTGG
>NW_025374620.1:0-2172 GCF_016433145.1 Gracilinanus agilis
ATATTATGTTGTTATATATAATGTAATGTGTTATATATAAATTACTATATATAATTTAATGTATAATTTATCACATATTATATACAAATATATATTAACATGCAAAATACACTTCCATATTGGTCACTGCTGTAAGAGCACACTTATGCAAAACTCAAACCCCCAAATAAAACTGTAAATACACTGAGGAGAAAGATAGTGTGCTTTGATTCACATCCATCCAGCTCCAAAAGTTCTTTCTCAGGAGCTGGATTGCATTCTCCATCATGTCTTCCAAAATTGTCACAGGTCATTGAATTACTGAGAGAAGTCAAATTTTCAGCTGATCATAGGACAGTATTACTGTTACTGTGGACAATGTCCTTCTGGCTCTGCTTATTTGGCTCTGCATTAATGTTCATGAAGATCTTTCCAGCTTTTCTGAAATCATCTTATTCATCATTTCTTATAGCATAGTAGTATTCTTTCACCAACATATACCACAAAATTGGTTCAGTCATTCCCCAATTGATAGACATATCCTCAATGTCTAGTTCTATGCCATGACAAAAACAGCTGCTGTAGATATTTTTGTTTCAGTAGATCTGTTCCCCTTTTTTATAATCCCTTTGAGATACAGAAGCAGAAGTGGTAATATGGGATCAAAGGGTATGTGTAGTTTTATAGCCCTTTGGGTGCAGTTCCAAATTTCTCTCCAGAATGGTTGGATCACTTCACAACTTCACCAAGAATGCATAGTGTCCCAGTTTTACCACATCCACACCAACATTTATCACTATCTTTACTGTCATATTGGACCAATCTGATAGGTGTAAGGTGGTACCTCAGAGTTGTTTTAATATGCATTTCTCTAATCAAGAGGGATTTAGAACATTTTTTTATATGATTATTGCTAGCTTTGATTTCTTCATTTGAAAATTGCTTGTTTATATCCTTTGACCATTTGTCAATTAGGGAATGGCTTTATTTTTATAAAATTGAATCCATTCTGTACATATTTGAGGAATGAGAACTTTATCAGAGAAATTTGTTATAAACTTTCCCCTCCCCCAGTTTCTTGTTTCTTTTCGAATCTTGGTCAAATTAGTTTTGTTTGTACAAAAGCCTTTTAATTTAATATAATAAAAATATTCATTTTATATATTATAATATTCTTTATCTCTCATTTGGTCAAAGTTTCTTCCCTTTGCAGTGATAAGCCAGATGAACTATTCTGTTGCCTTAATCTACTCATGGTATTACTCTTTAGCATTAAATCATATACCCATTTTGAACTTATCTTGGTAAGATATTGGTCTTTATCTAGTTTTTGCCATATTATTTTCCAATTTTCACAGCTGTTTTTGTTAAATAGTGAATTCTTATCCCCAAAGCTGGGATATTTGGGTTGATCAAACACTAGATTGTTAAGGTTACCCCTCTATATTGTATATCTAATCTACTCCATTGATCTACCATTCTGTTTCTCATCCAGTACCAGATTGTTTTGATGATCACTGCTTTATTTTTTTTTTCTTTTTTTTTCTTTTTTTTTAAACCCTTAACTTCTGTGTATTGACCTATAGGAGGAAGATTGGTAAGGGTAGGCAATGGGGGTCAAGTGACTTGCCCAGGGTCACACAGCTGGGAAGTGTCTGAGGCCGGATCCGAACCTAGGACCTCCCGTCTCTAGGCCTGGCTCTCAATCCACTGAGCTACCCAGCTGCCCCCTGATCACTGCTTTATACTATAGTTTAAGAGCTGGTACTGCTAGGCCACCTTCCTTCACATTTTTTCCACACTAATTTCCTTGATATTCTTGACCTTTTGTTCTTCCAGATGAATTTTCCTATTATTTTTTCTAGTTCTATAAAATAATAATTTGGTAGTTTGATTAGTATGGAACTGAATTAAGAAAATGAATCAGGGAGAATTGTCATTTTTATTGTACGAGCTCAGCCTACCCCTGAGCAATTAGGTAACTTTCTATTTTTACTAATTCTTTCTAATTAGACATTAAACATTTTTGCTTCTATAAAGTAAAAAAAAATACATTTCCTCGATCTTCTCTTCTAAGCTTCTTAGAAGTTTCTTTAACCTTGTCTATTTCTTCTCCTTTTTCAGCCCCTATCCTTCCTTCCTTCCTTCCTTCCTTCCTTCCTTCCTTCCTTCCTTCCTTCCTTCCTTCCTTCT
>NW_025374621.1:0-5687 GCF_016433145.1 Gracilinanus agilis
TATATATATATATGCTTCACTCATATCCTTAATCCTTGGTCAAAGGCTGTTGATACATCCAGATGGCATTTTTTCTTTGGCATCATTAGTTTCCAATTACAAAATCACAATGAGAAATTTGAAATAAATTCTTTCAGTGGGGATAGACATGGTTGGCACCTGGCCAGGTTCAGCAGAATACTGAAAGCCATTTATCAAATCTTCTGGGCCCAGGAAAGCCCAAAGTATAGTATGCCAAGCCCTTTTTTCCACTTAATTCTTAAACCCATGTGCATTTTAAGGGAAATTTAATCCGTATGTTTTTTATTCATTCACACTTAACTCATCATTGTGTCATTTTGTAAGGGTCTTTTGATGTACAAGAAGCCTTCTGTGTACTTTAATAAGTCTTTTTTCCCTCTTTGGTATTCAAACTAAGAAAGCCACATTTTTAATGAAAAGTTCACAAAACATGAGTTTTTAAAGATTCAAGTTAATTTGGATATCAGGTTCTTTTGGAAGTTCAAATTAGTTCTAGTTTTGTCCAAATTCAATCTATCATCTTTCCTTTTCAAAGAGAATTGGGAAATGTTCTGGCTAACAGGAACGGAAATTTTTCAGTGGAATACTTAATAATCCCTTCAAAAACATACTTGCCTTCTAAATCTCTTGCATTTAAACAAGTTAAAATTAATTAAATATTAATTTGACTCATCTTTCATGGAATGCTTCCTAGAGGGAACTAGGTGGGCAACAGATAGAACACTAGACCTGAAGGCAGTTTGAGGTTCAGATTCCCTCAGACTCTTACAAGGAATGAGAAAACTGAGGCAAAGAGAGGTTAAATGATTTCAGTTTTTTCTTCGTAGAATGGGGATGACAATAGAGACTATATCCCAGGGTTGTTGTGAACATAAAATGAGAGAACATTTGTAAAATGATTTGTCAACCTTAAAGTGTTATATAAATTCTTATTATAATTCTTATTTTATTGTTGTTATTAATAATAATCAGATGAGAATATTTAGTTCATGGGACCCAGATTGGTAGGAAAGAATTTTAGTGAAATAGGTACAAGGAAAACAATGTAGAGATTAACCCAAATATTTTAGAAGTAAATATATAACTTAATATATAAATAGCTTACAAAGTATTTTAACATGTTACATGTTATATAAAATAATTAAATATATCATATTAAATATATACATATTATATATCATACGAAAGTGGAATATTAAGCAAAATATTTCCCAGTATTCTTTTCAACTCATCCCAATTCTCAGGATCCTGAATACTGCCAACAATATGCAAAACGGGAACTGGGAGCATTGCACAGAAGTTGCAGACAAACAGATTTAGGTTTGGTTCAAATAAAAATTTTCCAACCAATCTGTACCAAAGTAGAATGGATTATTTGGAGAGGGAGTAAACCACCTTTAACTGGATATATTTAAGCAAAAGTTGACATACACTTGTTGGAAATGATTTTGAAACAATTTCTGGGTTGGACTGAATGGCTACTGAGATTTTAGGATCAGACTGCAGGAACAACACTAAGGCTTTTATTTTAGTTTGATGGAATCCATTATCAGCAATGCTTAGTTTAAGCCAAGTTTGTGAAAAGGTTTGAAACCAAGTGTATCGAACAAAGAATACATTTAATATTTTGAAAATGTCATTTAAAATTTGGGGTAATTATCTCTTAATTGTAATAGTCCAACCTCAAGGACCTTTTTCTGGTATCTAATTTAGCATATGGGTACAGGGGAGTAGAAAGTAGCATGGCATACTGAGTATTGTGATAACTTTGGACTCAGTAAGACTTTATTTAGGATTCCATCTGACATAGCCAAATCCATAAAAATGAGGATTGATGATATGCTTGTGGGTAGCTAGGTGGTGCAACCAATAGTTAGGAAGACTCATCTTCCTAAGTTCAAATCTGGCCTCAGACACTTACTAGCTGTATGATCCTGGGCAAATCATTTATTCCTGTTTGCCTTAGTTTCCACATCTGTAAAAAGAACTGGAGAAAGAAATGGCAAACCACTTCAGTTTTCTTTGTCATCACAAAGAGTCAGATGCAACTAAAAATGACTGAACAAAAATATGAGTAACTATGCATTAAAAAATACCTTGGAAATTTCCAGACAACATGAATGATAATGCCAGCTTACATAGATTTTTAAAGTTTCCCTAATGCTTCCTTTTCATATCTAACCTTCTGAGATAGGTACTAAAGATGTTAAAATCCTCATTTTACATATGAGAAAATTGAGGTTTAGAAGTAGATACTCTCGACAGCATTATTCCCATTTTATATATGAGGAAATGGAGGCAAGACTAGAAAAATTAATTTGACAGCTGAATGGAAAGACTTGAGGCAGGGAGTATAACCAGTTAATAGTCCAGGTATGGGAGAGGGTTGTTTGAAACTGTTTTTTAAATAAAAGCTAATTATGTCTATTGTCTACCTATCACCAAGTGCTCACCTATGGTTCTAAGAAGCCATCTATCACCTCGATTAGGTGGGCTAAACCAAGTTGTGAGTAACCAGCAGGTCTCAAACCCATCAGTGCATTAGAGAAATGTCGACCTCAGGCATATAAAGAGTTCCCCCAGCAGAAAGGGTGGACGAGAACAATTTGTTCTAATGGCCATGACGGCAGCTGAAGCAGGTGCTATTCAGTAACTGAGAGCTTGGTCAGACATTGAAGAAACCAAGAAATCAAAATGCGTCCTGAGTCGTCACCAGTTGTTTTGACTTTTGTCTTGCCACTGGACAGTCAACCTCATGGGTACTCTTTGCCTAAAGGTCATTGGAGGAAAATATCAAAACTGCTTCTAAAGGTTTGTGCAGATGCTAGGTGTATATAACAAATGAAAAGGGTCACATCTAATAAGAAACTAAGAGCATACGGTCTCACCTCACCTCAACAATATCACCTACCATGGTGAATTACAGTAATTATAAAGCTAAACTTTAAAACATTAAACTGAAAGGAGAGGGTCAGCTCCCCAACTCTGCTCAATGGCTCACTGCTTCAATAAGTCATTTGTTTGTTTTCCTATTTGTCTCCTAGGAGAGGCTTCACAGAATCGGAATTGACCCCTAACTTTCTAGGGATCCTTGCCTTCACACATGGAATATTTAACAAACTAGCAAAGAGGAATGAAAGAGGGAAAATGATAGGAAAGCAAGAGGAAGTGAGATGAATGGAGGGAGGGAGGATGGGAATATTACAGAGAAAGAATGTGCAACAACACATGTCTTTTGATAGCACACATATGCCCTGACATCATGGTCATAAGAGACCTATGGGGGAAATAATCAATTGCCACTCAGAGAAATGTTGGTTTTCCAGGAAATCTGTCTTGGAATTCATGGTGTTTCTGTCATCTGTTTTCCTGGAGTCATGAAAAAAGGGTAAGGTAAGAAAAGGGTCACTAGGAAAAAATGGCAATAGAATATTGGGTCAATATTTCATTCATGCAATTTCTTTAAAGAATTCAGTGAAACATATAATGAGTATCATATTTCTTGTCTTCTCAATGGGTAGGGAAGGGGCTGGAGAGAGGAAAAGAATTTGAAATGGAAAAATTTTAAATTGAATGTTTAAAATATTAAAATTTTTAAAAATAATTTCATGAAGAGCAAAAAATAATACTATCTGGTTCTATCTTGTATATTAGGGAAAAGGGTGCAAACAACAAAAATAAAAACTCATTTAATTTTAACATAAAGATTCCTATCTCAGTTCTGGATCTATCCTTATAGAGTGATTGAATTTCATTTAAGAGTTGAAAGGGGAGGTTTAGAGCAATTTAGTCCAATATGCTCACTTTTCTAATGAGGAAACTGAGGCCCCCAAAATGGAATGATTCGTCTAAGCCTATACATCCAGTTAACAGTAGATCTCCAAATTCAAACCCTTTCTCTGCTTTCTCTTTATACACAAAGGCATTTGTCTATCTGCCCTGTGAAACAGATGTTAATTTAGAATCCATTGGAGGTATACATGGATAGATTTCAGTGAGTAGATGAACTTATATGGGAAAGAATTACAGCTTTTTTTACTAACCTTTGGTTTCCTTTCCGACCAAATGAAATTTAATAATAATAACAATATCCAGAATTTAGAAAGCACTTTAAAGTTTGCAAAGTGTTTTACAAATATTATGTCATTTTATGTTCACAGAAACCTTGGAAGGTAGACACTATTATCATCCCCATTTTGTTAGAGAGAGGTGAGGAGACTGAGGCAGAAGTAAGTTAAGGTCTTGCCAAGATCATACTTAATAAATGTTTGAGGTTAAATTTGAACTCAAGTCTTTTTGATACCAGGTCCAAAGCTATGTGTTTTGTGCCACACAGCTGTCTCTAATTCATTTTATGCATTTAAATGCCAAGTTTGAGAAGGGGGTCCTTAAATTTAAATAGACTGCCAATGAGGTCCAGCACACACACACAAAAAGGTTAAGAACTCCTGTCCAAAAACCTCATAATAACACTACACATGTAAAGTACAAGTTCATATACATAACTTCAGGAAATCTGGATTACATGTCTTTGTTTCCATGTTTTTTTTAAAACCCCTACCTTCCGTCTTGGAGCCAATACTGTGTATTGGCTCCAAGGCAGAAGAGTGGTAAGTGTAGGCAATGGGGGTCAAGTGACTTGCCCAGGGTCACACAGCTGGGAAGTGTCTGAGGCAAGATTTGAACCTAGGACCTCCCGTCTCTAAGCCTGGCTCTCAATCCACTGAGCTACCCAGCTGCCCCCAGTTTCCATGTTTTGTAACTGACCAGTTATGTGTATTTTGTAAATTATTCATAGCAAAGGGAGGAAAAAAAGAATTTGATATAAAATTGCCCTTCAGATATTTGGAAAGTCATGATTTCCAAACATGTCTTGATTGATGACCAGCTACTTTCTTTTGCTATCATTAATTATAATTGGTCATACTTATTAAGTGCTGACAATGTGCCAGGCTTTGTCCAGAATACAGCATTAAACACATTTTCTGCCCAGGGGGCTTATAGAATAATTGGGAAGATAGACAGGAAATAACACAGGGGAAGAGTTTGAACATATTAAGGAGCAAGATGGGTGACAGAATAGGGCATATATAATTACAAGGTTCATCTATATTACAGTTACTGTGTGGGCATAATTATAGAATTCTACAGCAACTCTGTATTTACAGATCAGGACCTATAATCTTCATGATTTTGCAGCTATATTCCACTAGGTGGAAGTATATACTAATTCAAAAGCAAAATCCCAAATTCAACTATTAGAACGTTTTTTCAAAATGTGTAGAGACTAAGGCATATTTAAAATCCCTTTCCATTTTTAAAAATTATTTCAGTAATCTTATAACATAGAGACAAGACAAAATATCTTGTACACCATTATGATAATATGGAAACTCATGCAAAGTGAGGGAATGTCTTTGACCTAGGTCTGTATAAATTATTCTAATATGTTTTAGATATTATTTTTCTGGAAGAGAAATATGTAGAATAAACATGGGTTGTCTCCCAGACCCATGAGTGTGCTAATAAGAACAGTAGGCAAATAATTAGATGGAAAGAAAGACAGATGGACAGGGAGGGAGATGGGATTGGAGAGGAGGAGGAGGAGGAGGAATAGGAGGAGGAATAGGAGGAGGAGGAGGATTAGGAGGAGGAGGAGGAATAGG
>NW_025374622.1:0-1504 GCF_016433145.1 Gracilinanus agilis
TTCCTTCCTTCCTTCCTTCCTTCCTTCCTTCCTTCCTTCCTTCCTTCTTTCTTTCTTTCTTTCTTTCTTTCTTTCTTTCTTTCTTTCTTTCTTTCTTTCTTTCTTTCTTTCTTTCCCTTTCCCTTTCCCTTTCCCTTTCCCTTTCCCTTTCCCTTCCCTTAAGCCTTATGTCCTTAGTAGCAATTCTAAGACAGAAGAGCAGCAAGTGTTAGGCAATTCGGGTTAAGTGACTTGCTCAAGAGGAACCCAGCTAGGAAGTGTCTGAGGCCAGATAAACAGAATAACTTTTAAACGGAGGCTCAGAACATAAGGTCTTCAAGCTTGATGAAACTCTCTCAGTCTAACGTCATGAATCCGTCCTTGATAGTCTGGTGAAGCCATAGGGACCCCTCCTCAGAACAATGCTGTTTTTAAATGGAGACAATAAAATATTACATTACAAAGGAAACCATTTCTATGAAATGTTGTTGTCAAAGGTTTTTGTTTTGAGTTTTTATGTTCCTCAACCCCAGATTGGGAACAGCTGAAAGATAGTCCAATTGCCTGTTTTACAGATGATGAGGAAACTGAATCTGAGAGAAGTAATTTGTCCAGGGACATACAGTGTTGGGGGCAGCCAGGTGGTACAGTGAATAGAGCACTCAACCAGGATTGAGGAAGACCTATCTACCTGAGTTTGAGTTGGATCTCAGATATGTACTAGCTGTGTGACCCTGGACAAGTCACTTAACTCTACCTCAGTTTCCAAATCTGTAGAAAGAAATGGTAAACCCTCCAGGATCTTGATCATGAAAACCCCAAATGGAGTCACAAAGAGTCAGATGTGACTGAAGCAACCAAACAACACGCAACAACCAGAAGCAGAATTAGAACCCAGGTCTCTTGACTTTTCTCACTGTTCTACACTAAATGGTGGTTTTCCCTACATTTCTTGACTCAGCTTTTGGGGGTGAAGAAACTCTGAAGGGATTGAATTAGACTAAGCTCTAGACGCCTTTCATCTTGAAAGCACTTCTGATTTTGCTCAGTCTCTGAGGGTTCAGGCTCACCCAGAGTGGGAGAAGGGTGGCTGATGAGGAAGTGGGAGTCAGCAAGGGGCCGCTGTCCAACTGGGGAACTGTGGCCGTGGGCAGCCCTTGGGGGAAATCCTGCCATTGCTGCCACAGCAGCGTCCAGTCATAGCCACTGTCTCAGACAGAAACTCCGGAGGGAGGGGGCTGGCTCCAGTCACATCCCTTCTCTCTAGCCCACGGACCTTGGAAATGTCAGCCAGCAGCTCCCCTCTCCCACAGGCATTTCAAATGCCCATGGATTGTTGGGAGGGATGCCGCCTCCAGCTCTCCTCCCTAGGGCTCAGCAGAATTTCAAGCTGACATTTCAAATGCCTGGTGGGATGCAGAGAGAGTGGGGGGTGGGAGGGAGAGAGGGGAGGGGGAGGAAGGGGAAGAGGCAGAGGCAGAGGCAGAGGAGAGAGAGAGAGAGAGAGAGAGAGAGAGAGAGAGAG
>NW_025374623.1:0-4396 GCF_016433145.1 Gracilinanus agilis
CCCCTACCTTCTATCTTAAAATCAATATGTGTATAGGTTCCAAAGTAGAAGAATGGAATGGGTTAGACAATGGGGTTTAAGTGACTTGCCCAGGGTCACAGATAGGAAGTATATGAGGCCAGATTGAACTTGAGACTTCCTGCCTCTAGTCCAACTCTCAGTCTCCTAAATCACCTATCTGTCCTCTGAAATCAATTTTCAAAAATCTCTTAGTTCTCTTTCTTTCCTCCCTTCCTCCCTTCTCTTTTCTCTGTATTTCTTCTCGTCTACCTGTCTCTCCTCTTGTCTGTATCCCTATCCCTCACCCCATTCCTTGTTACTTTCTCAGTATCTAAGACTTTCTGTGCAGAACACCCTTTGTCTTCTGGCTAGATTAAAATTCATATGGCAGAACCAAAAATCACAGCTGTAGCAGGGTTATAAATTGATCTAAAGCTTTTCTGTACCCCCATCCTGTTTATTCATGCATGCTAAGGCCCTTCTGCCAATGATGGGTCATGGAATAGCTGTAGACAGAAAGAATGACACAGAAAGAGACAGATGGTGGAGCTGTGAATTGGTTCAACGGCTCTGGAAAATAATTTGGAATTATGCAAGAATAATGACTAAACTGTTAATACCCTTTGACCTAATGATCCCAACCATTAAGCATACATATACCCCAAGGAGGTCAAAGATAGAAGGGCCTGTATATACCAAAATATTTATAACAGCAGGTTTGTGGTAGCAAAGAATTAGCAATGATGTGGGTGTTAATTAGGGAAGGGCTGAAGAAATTGTGGCATATGACTGTGATGGAAAATTATTGTGTGCTAAGAAACAATCAATGGGAAGAATTCAGAAAAACTTGGGAAAGCTTAGGAACTGATGCTGAGCAAAAAAAGCAAACCAAGAGAACAACCCTATAACAACAACATTAACAAAACAAAACAATAAACAAAACAAAAAAGCAGCTACACTCTAATGAACTGTAATGACTAATCTTGGTCCCAGAGAATAAATGCTGTGTCCCATCTTCTTCTGATCAGTCAAGAGGAGAGGGACTGTGTAGAATATGATATACCACTGACAGCCGTGGCCTCTTGGTCCATGGGCCTTGCCTGCTTCCTTTCTTTGTTACAAGGAAGGGCTAATGGGGGCAGAAACGATCCTGACACCTAAGTAGAAGGCAGCAATAAAATTGTGTTAAAGCAATAGAAATAGATAATTATGGGAAAAAGTGGGGAAGATAGAGAAGTCAGAAAGACAGAATGATCACCTGCAATATTATCACTGTGAGTTTAGTGATTTCACTGTTTGGCTCTTTGTGACTCTATTTGGTATATGTGCTGCTGAAGCAAGCATTGTGTCTCCATTTGGATATTTTGGGGAGGGGGGTTGAGATACTGGAATGGTTTGTCATTTCCTTCTCCAGCTCTTTTTACAGATGAGGAAATAGGGTGAAGTAACTTGCCCAGGGTCACACAGCTTGTAAGGGCTGTGTGGGCATATCTGAGGGTCAAATTCGAACTCATGTCTTCTTGACTCCAGGCTTGGCGCTATCTATTTGGGAAGCCACCCAGCTTCCCCTTTGAGGGTGAGAGATCTGTCTTATTTTTTTTTCTATCTCCCCTGGACCCTATACTATGCTTTGCATATAACTAGCATGTGATCCTTCTTCTTCTTCTTCTTCTTCTTTTTTTTTTTTTTTGAATCAATGAATAGACAAAATAAGGTTCAGAATCATCCTTTCTCTGGAATGAGCTTCAGTTTCTGCTTTGGTCCAGATGCTATGAATGATTGTTAATTTTGAATCATTTAAGCCTTGAATAGTGTGAAAAGCTCATCACTATGAACTTGGCTTCCATGTGCTATATTTTTTTTTTGACCATGGCAACCCATGAAAGGACATTATAATTTACAGAGAAGGCATTCTATACCCTAGCACCTGGCTTGGATGAGAATCTCAGACTGGTGTGGGGATGGAGGGGAGCAGCATGGTGAAGAGAAGACCACTCCTGGGTCCTGCATCAGTGGGGCTGCCTTTAATGCCCAGATCCTTTAACTCCTTCCTTCCTTCTAACTCTTTTGGCTTCCCTAAAGCCAACCTCTAAGAAGTATGCACAGCTTTCAGGAAAATCGACTGTTGGGCAATGATTCTAGGTTCCATCCTCATTCACTACCAGACCCAGAGCTTCCTATCTCCTGAAATTTGTATTTATTCATATGTCTAGGCATCATTGTTTTCCTTGGGAGTGGAATGCAAACTCCTTCAGAATAAAGATTTGTTTTTCTTTGTTCTTTGTGTCCTTAATGTCTAGCACTATACTTTGTGTGTTGCAGGTACTTAAAGTGTTGTGGAATTTAATTAGAGATCTTTAAACAAAAAATCTAGGGCCCCCAATTCCCTTTCTTCATGGCCTCAAGGACAACCAAATTAGCATGGATCTCCACCTCTCCTTCCCCTGCTGATCCCAGCTATCCCCCCAAGTTATTCCTGCCTTCCTTTTCCTGTTTTCCCTCCCATTTTCACGTGCATCTCCTACTTTCTGCAACTCCTGGCTCTTGGAGTGTCTTCCCCTACCCCTATCCGGATCATTAAGTTCAGTTTTGGGCTCCACATTTTAGGGAGAACCTTGGATAAGTTGAAGAGGCCCTGAATAAAGACAACCAGAATGGCGAAGGACCCTTGGGATCATGGCTCAGTAGAAAGAATTGGGGATATTCACCCCAGGAAAGAGAAAATTGGAAGTTGGGGCAGGGGAAAGCAAGGTATAACAGCTCTCTTTAAGGATCTGAAAAACAATTAGGGAATTTTAAATGTGTCCTGTTTGTCCTTAGGGGGCCAGAACAAGGAGCAATGGGTGGAAGTTTCAGAGAAAGGAAATACTAACACAATGAGAGTTATTCAAAAATGGAATGCTCCCCCTCAGAAGCTGGTGTGTTTCCCTTCACTAAGAGGTCTCTAAGCAAAGGCTGTTTGAATACTTTTGTCTGTTACAATGTAGAAGGGATTTTTGCCCTGGCTTAGATTGGACCTCTCAGGTCTGTTCGGTTGGAGGACGCTGTGAATTTGTCTGGTTTCATGGAATGTCAGAACTAAAAGGAACCAGCCATAGAACTCTGCCCTCTCTTTCAAACAAGAATATTTAGGCTTGAAGTGGTGAGGGTTCCGCTCAAGCTCAGTACATTAAAGTGGGGTGAGTGACTAGCACCCAAGTCCCCCCACTGGTAGGCCAATCTACTGTATCCCAGTCACCCAAGTGATGGATGTAGAAGGGGTCCAGAGATAGGCGGTAGCCTGGTAAATTCGAAGAATCCTGATTTTGGAGTCAGACGACCTAGGTTCAAAGCCTATTTTTGAGACCTCAAGTCATTTGATGTAGCTGGTACCCAGTTCCCTCATCCGTAAAATGAGGTCCGCTAAAATGAGGGAGGTGGACTAGATGTTCTCTATTGTTCCTTGCAGTTCTAGACAGAGTGCAAACATTCACTCCCATCAAAGCCTCACTATAAATAACAATAAGTTAGGGCAGCACGACCTAGTGAATAGAGGGAGCTGGCCCCATAGCCTTGGAGATCTAGCTTTAAGTGCCACCTCTTGTCTCCCACTCGCTGTGTGACCCCAGGCAAGGAAGGGATTTTAACTTTCAGAGCACTCTAAGTTGCTGAGAAGTTCCCGAGGAGCCTTTCCTTCCCTAAGAGTTCCCTGATTGAATGAAATCCCAAGTCCAGTATCACGTCTATTCTTACGATCTTACAAAGCCCCTGCCTCCATTTCACACTTCCTTGTCTGCTCGTAGAGAGCTTTGAATTGCACGACCCTTCCCTGGAGGGTGGAGGGGTCTCTTTCCGCGGCGCTCTCTAACACGGGTCTAATTCCAAAAAGAACCCGGGTGTTGGTGTCGGTGAAAATTACATTATTACAAAGCTTTATTTATTTACCTTCCCAGCATCACCGCAGAGCCTAGCGGTGTGCCCAGGGAGTCCCGGGGCGGGGCGGGGGGATGGAGGAGAGGCCGGCCAGCCCGCCTCCAGCCCGCGCCCTCCGCAGCCAGGCTCTTCCCCTGGCCTCTCCCCGCCCCTTCTGTGTCTAGGTCGGGTTGGGGGGAGCCGGGGCCGCAGCTGCCCGCCCCGCCGCCCGAGTGATGTCAACCTCTAGGAGGAGCTGGGCCGGCCCCGGAGGGCTCCGGCTAATTAGCATGTAGCTGAGCCGGGGGCCGCCTTTCCTCCGCTCTGCCGCTCGCCTCGCCTCGGCCCCTCTCTTGTCCTGCTACGGTCCAGGAGAACTTTTGAAGCGGGAACGGTCCCTCGTTCCCCCCTACAGCTAGCTCTCCCCTCTGCTAGGGACCGCACCCCCTCGCTTCCCTGCATCCTTCTCTCTCTCTCTCTCTCTCTCTCTCTCTCTCTCTCTCTC
>NW_025374624.1:0-1888 GCF_016433145.1 Gracilinanus agilis
GATGATGATGATGATGATGATGATGATGATGATACAGCATGGTCTCTTGCCTAGGGGGCTGGAATTGTGGGCTGGAAGACCTGGGTTCAAGTCTTACCTTTGATATACCATGTACTGATTATATGACTAGGTAAGACTAGTAACTTGCCAGTGTTCCAGATAATTCTAACACAAAAGTTCTGATATACATTGGGGGAGGAGTTTTTACTTCTAGAATTTCATAAACTGATGAAATTACATATGTGGAATAAATATATAGGTGTGGGGTTTCTCTAAGAGGGAGAGATATCTAAAACACTATATAATATATGCATCTATATATTTGCATATATATACATATATACAATATAGGTAACTATATATTCCACAAATCTATATAGATAAATATATCTCTATATAAAATACTACATATGACATCTACATTTATATACTATGTATATTATATGCAGATATATCTTATGAAAGTTCACAGTTACAGATAGTACAGAAGAGAACTTAAAGGTAATATCCTCATTTTACAAAGATAAATAATTTTCTTAGTATTAGCACTTAGCACAGTGCTTGGCCTTTAATAGTCACTTAATAGAAAACACATGATGACATCAAAAGAGCCAAGACAGACAAAACCTAGGTCCCAACTAAAAGAACATATTTACTCAAATAAATAAATATTTGCTGAATTCCTAAGCACTGGAGCAAGGAAGATATGGGCAAGCAAAGAGGGGACAAGGCTCTAGTCCTACTATTAAGGGGCTTACAATCTAGTTTTAAAAGGAAATAGTAAATAACTGCCTTAATGGTTTCCCTGACTCCATCATCTCTCCAAAGGTAAAGGAAAAGGAGTAAGTAGGTGCCAAATAAATGTCAGTCCCCTGTTAACATACAGTGAATTATCTGTATGTATGTATACCAACATATATATTTTTTTCAAAGCCAGGAACACCTAGGTTCAGGTTGTGATCTTGGGCAAGATACTTGACTTTTCAGAGTACTAGGAAATGTTTTAAGACTATATATTTTAGAGAAGTTACTAACTTGTATTAATAAAGAGTTGTCTCACCTGGGAGCTGTCTACAAACAAGGTCCAATCTCTGTATCTATAGAAAAATATTTAAACTGGAAGAAACTTTAGAAATTCTCTAGTCCATGTGTTCCTCACCCATTTTTTCTATCTCAGATCCTTCTGATAGTCTGATATAGCCTAAGGACCCCCTCTCAAAATAATGTTTTTAAATACATAAACTGAAATTTATAGGATTACCAAGAAAACTAATAATATTGAAATAAAATTATCAAAATATCTTTAAAAATTTATAAACCCTAGGTTACATTTGTCACATATCTTCATATACTATGGAATATATATATGTGTGTATAATATGTGTGTTTGTATGTATATGTATATGTATGGGAAGAGAGAGAAAGAGAGGTTAAGTTTATTGATTCAGGTGGTTTTATATAGAAAGATATTTGTGTATATATATACAGAAATATCTCTACTTTTCTATCTATTTCTCAAACTGAAAGCTCTCATAGTTTTAATAAATAACATTGAGTTCTGAGAAGTCAATAAAATATTCAGTGTTTGAGCTAATACTACTCCTTCATTTGAAAGACAAAACAAAACCAAAATATTAAAGCCAACATATTGTGCTATAGTAGAAAAATACTGACTTTGAAGTTAGATGATCTGGATTGAAGGTTCCAGTCTCCCCTTTAACAGCTGTGAGACTTCAGACAGGCCACTTAACTCCTCCTTTAGCTCTGTTTCCAGATCTTTAAAATCAGATAATAATGTTTGTAATATATTATATATATATTTTACACACGTATATAGTACTACATATGTACTATATCAGACTATATATACATACACACACGTATATAT
>NW_025374625.1:0-1662 GCF_016433145.1 Gracilinanus agilis
TATATATATATTTCCAAGAAGCAGCAGCAGCAACTGAGCCTGAGGCATCCAGATTGACACCAACTTCTTGGTGTTCCAGGTGCCTCCAGGCAGCTCACCAACTCAAATGTGGACACACAGATGGAATCTTTAGAACACATTCAAGAAAGGCTTTTAGCATTGTCTTCCCTGGATGAGAAGGGAAGAAGCATTAGACAAAGGGGTGCATGGAAGGGAAAGTACCTCTGGACCTCCTGGCACTGCTGCTGTGTGGTCTCCCTGCAGAGAAGATGCAAAGGTCCTTCTTCTCCCTGTTCTCCTATCTATACATATTCTCAGGGGAATTATACAGCCAACTTGGGAACATTTTTTATACTCAATTTCTATTGCTCTTTGCCACTCAACTCCCTAGGTAAATTGTTGCCCAAATTCACTGGGGCATTTATATTCTGCCCCCAGGACACCATGTAGAGTTTGTTCCATTGGGCATGAGTGCTTTCTCCTTGACCTGAGGACATGAGAACCAAGAATAAAACAATCACTGCTCACAAGGAACCAATATTTTAATGGTGGAAAGAACAAGTGAATATAAAGGTGCATGCAACAAAAATATAAAGTTTATATGTTTGCATATATGTGTACGTTTATATGTATGCATATATGTGTATATATACACAAAAATAGTTGAATACAAAGGATCTTGGGAGATGGGAGATTAACATTTGGGTACATCACTCAGGAGTTCCTGCAGAAGACAGTGTCTGAATTGCAGTGAAAGAGCTTCTTTGAGGTAGAGGTAAGGAGGGAATGAGTTTTAGGCATGGGAATGGGAGATTGAGTGGCATGAGAGAGAACACAGAGGACAGTTTGGTGTGGTAAGAGGAGAAATGCCCACCAAGGCTATAAATGAAAGTTATCATCAGGTTGTATAGAACCTTAAAAATTAACAGAGGAGTTTATATTTTCTCCCAGAGGCAATAAGAAACCACTGGAGATTGTTGAATCGGGGAGTCACATGATAAGATTTGTGCTTAAAGAAAATTAATTTGGCAACAGTGTGTTGGTGGCCTGGAATGGTGAGATACTTGAGGAAGGGAGGAGACCAATTGAGAAGCTATTGATATGATGCAGGCCAAAGGTGATGAAGGCCTAAACTAAGATGATAGCCATATGAGTGGAGAGGAAGCGTGGCAAGATTAGGCAACTGATTGGATATAGGTGGTTAGGAAGTGAGGAGTTAAGGATAATGGCAGGACCCTGGAAAGATGGTGGTAATTTTGACAAATTGTGAAGTTTAGAAAGGGAGGAATGTAGAGGGGAAGATCAAAGAGTAAGTGTTAGAATTGTGATGATTAAGATGCTTCCAGAATATAGAGTTTGAAATGCATACTGTAGTCCATTGTTGATGTAGGACTGAAGCTCAGAGGAGATACTAGGCCTGGTTATATAGATCTAGGAATCATCTCCATAAAGATGGTAGTGAAATCAGTGGGAGCTGATAACAGAAATGGAGAAAGAGATATACAAATGAGAGAGAGAAAGAGAGAGAAAGAGAGAGAGAGAGAGAGAGAGAGAGAGAGAGAGAGAGAGAGAGAGAGAGAGAGAAGAGAGAGGCAGAGATATACAGATGAGACAGAGACAGAGACCTACAGATAAGAGAGAGACAAAGAGACAGAGACATAC
>NW_025374626.1:0-8878 GCF_016433145.1 Gracilinanus agilis
GGGGGGGGGAAGATATATTAAATACATATATATCTTCCCCCCAAAAAAATAACTATGAGCTACTTGAGAGAAGTCATTTTATTTCTGTCTTTATAACCACAATATAGCCTTTCTTTGTTATTTATACAATTCCTGGCACATCCTGGGTATTGAATAAATACTTGATAATTGGTTGATACAAAGTAAAAAGGACAATATGTGCCATAGTTCTGACTATAAGTCTTCTGGCTTCAAATCCAGCACTTTGAGCTACAAATTCCCAGCACCCAAGATTCTTACTCAAAGAGATTTTCTTAATAGTGGAAGAAAGGAAGGGAGTGTGAATTAGGGATTGGTGAACCAGAGAACTGGACAGCCAGGTGGCATCATAGTCAAAGAATTGGGCTTAGAATCAAAAAGACTCATCTTCATGAGTTCAAATCTGGTCTCAGCCACGTACTATCTATGGGACACTGGGCAGGTCCCTTAAACGTGTTGGCCTCAGTTCTTTATCTGTAAAATGACCTGGAGAAGAAAATGGCAAACCACTCCAATATCTCTGCCATGAAAACCCCAAATGGGCTCACAAAGAGTCAGACAAGATTAAAAAACAACAACAATGAACCAGAGAAGCCTTGGTCACTTCACAATGCTGCCATTGGCCACCCTAAGAAGGAACTTTCTCTTCCATTGGGAAGACAAAATAAGAATGACCCCAAGAGTGCCTTGCAGTTACCGCTTTTTTTAAAGGGGATTGATGGGAGAGAAGTGGAGTCCTGGAGAGGAATGAACCCCACATGCAAAAGTGCTCAGGATAGGAAGGGACCTGAGAGTGTACAATACAAAACACTGGGAATGTGTGAAAGCCATTGTGTCCAGAGCACTTTTTAAGCTCTAAGGAGATAGAAGTTAAGACAGAGTATACTATAGTTTCTGTTGTCATGGAGCATATTGTCTGGTGGGAAGATAAAACAACAGAGACATTTATAATACACAGTATTTCATGATAAATGTATTATTAAAAAGGTGAGAAACAAAAGTCTATGTCAGGTCTAATGGTGAAGGTCATTTTTCATTTTAGAAGGGATGTGGAAGGTTTTCTGGGAGAACTGACATTTAAGTTGATAATAATGCACATTTTAATAAAGTTTTAAGGTTTATAAAGTGTTTTCTTCACAATAACCATGGGAAATAATTAAATGGTATAGAAGAGAGTGCTGTGTTTGGATTCAGAGAGATGACTTGAAATACAGCTTCAGATACTTAGTAGCTATGTTACGCTGGACAATTCATTTAACCCTCACCTCAGTTTCCCCATCTGTACAATGGCGATAATAAGGGTTCCTACCTCCAAGGGTTGTTGTGAAGATCCAGTGAATTAATAATTACAAAGCACTTAGCATAGTGCCTGTTTCATAGTAAGTTCTGTATAAATATTAGGTATTTCTATTATTATTATTATTATTATTATTATTATTATTATTATTATTATTATAAGCATCATTGTCTTCACTCTAGAGATGAGAAAACTGAGGTCCAAAAGAGGAAGTTAAATTGTCCATGATCACAAAATTGGCAATAGCCAGAGCTCAGCTTCATGCCCAGAGCTTTTAAGAAAGTGTCAGAACTGGGGAACAAACCCAAGGCTTCTCTGACTCCAGATCTAATTGATTTCCCTCCAACATGGCACAATGCTCCTCACTAACTTTCATTATAAAGTTCTTTAAATTTTCCTAAGCACTTGGACTCTACAGGATGGGTGGGGCCGGAACAAGGGAAGAGAACACAGACAAATTACAGAAAATGCCTTAAAGACAGGCAGGCTGGAGAGAAATGGAGGACTGAATTCAAGACACCAGTTTGGGGGAACCTCTTGGATTCTTTTCCTGATATGAAGAAAATCCTTCTTGGTCAAGAATCGACAAGATGTGGTTCAGTGTGGGATGAGAACTGACTAGATTAGAGAAGGAGAGGAGAGGTTTGGAGAAAGAGAAATGGCAAGATGCGCTGAAACCTGGCAGGAGATCACAGAAGGTTCCGGGGAGGCAAGAAGTAAGCTGTGGCCATGAATGACTGAATCCAAGAGCAGATCCCCGAGCCCACTTCTAAACCATGTGCATGTGCAAATTTCCCTCACAACCTTAACACCCTGTTTCTGTAATGGTAATTTGATCACGTAGTCCTTCACTCCTGGGACCCATATATCTTGCTCAAATCCACTTTATACACACATAAAATGTATTTATCAATATCGTTTTTCCTGGAATGGAATGCAAATTGCAATTCTTAGATAATGCAAATTCCCCGATCACACACAAATCAAATGAAACAGATTTTCTGTTTGTTTGCTTTGTAATTTCACTATTATTGCAGGACCCTTTGGAAAAAAAAATCCTCTTTGTATTGAGCCTCGTCCACAGTCTCTTAACTACACTTCACTATTAAAGGATGTAGATTGAAAGATTCTCCCAGAGCCCATCCATTCTCATCTAGCTTTCTGGGAAGTCTGGTTCCTGATCCACACTAATTGAATAATCAATTGCTTGCTTCCTTAATAACTGAATTTATTAAATGCAGACTATATACAGCTGATATTTCAAGGAACTAATTTGCAATTCAGAGCTCTTGAGGGATTGTTTAAAGAGAAGACCCGTATGCTTCATAAATCTGGGCATGTACAGTAAGAGAATAAACAGCAAAGCAGTCAAATAAATTTCCAGTGCCATTTGCATTCAGTAAATATCATTTCATGACTCTGCCTTAGGAACATTAGCATCCAAACACCAGCTGCACTAATGATACTCCCTCACTCAGCCTGCTACACAAAACAAAATGTTACCTGCTTACTTAGATTAGGGCACCCAGAGTATTTTTTCATCCGAGCTAAACTGCATCAGTTTACAGAGATCACAGAGAATGCAATAGCTGGAAGGGACCTTGACTATGTAGGGAACAGAAAAGGTTAGAGCTAGACATGATGTTAGAACACAGAACAGGGAATGTTAAGACTGGAAGAGACATATTAAGTGAATATACAAGCTAGAAGGGACCTCAGAACCCAGAACAAAGACCATCAGGGCTAGATGTGACTTTAGTCATCACAAACCAACCCCATCATCTTACAGATGTGGAAACTGAGTCTAGACAAGTTAAATAATTTAAAGTCACACAGAAAGTTGCGGGCAAAGCAGAACTACAACCAAGAGCTCTTGATTTCCAGTCCTGTGTTCCTTCCCCTAAACTGCTATAATTCTCTCCAGTTCAGCTTATTCACACACACACACACACCCCAAACCTGGTTCACTTTAAGCTCTCGGCATTAAAGAAACATCTTCTATTCATCACATGGGTTTTAACCAGATAGATTCTCATTTGACTTGTAAAGCATATAGTCAATAGACTGTCCATTTCCTGAGAGTGAAGGGACCTGGTGTGTTTCTTTATATTTAATTGAATTTCACATGATTTAAAGAGCTAGGCAACCCACACCTCATTTTACAGATGAAAAAATTGAAGATCAGAGAGGAGAGTGACTTGCCCCAAGTCACACAATTTGCAGAATTAGTATACAAAAACAGGAGAGCAGATCCAGCACTCAAATCCCTTTCTTTGAGTATTCTATAATGCTTCTGATGTGAAAAAGCATCTAATAACCACCCCCAGGTCCCTGTCTGGGGAAATCCTTCTCTCCTTGGGGAAATTCCTCCATCTGACATCTTTAATTTGATGTGAGAGTCCTTCAGTCCCCTATTTACACAGCTGTTTAAAGCATTCACCTTCAAGAATTTCAATTTTAGGTGACATTGCAGTTGACATTTACAAGTGGACTGAAGGTCACAGGAGCAGTCGGATGTAAAAGGTAAAAAGTAAAAAAAAAAAACTCTAGAAACCAGGGGATGGTGGAAACCAGAAGACAAAGACTAGAAATCTAGGCTGCAATGAGATGGTTAGAAAAGAGTTTTCAGAACCTTCAAAGCAGGTTTCTGTCATTCTAGGGCTTATTATTAGGCATGGGACAATAGGTTCCATGGCACAGCCTAAGATATTAAACCTCAATTTCTTAATTTGCATAATGGAGTTAATGGTACCTTCAGACAGTTTTTATATAGCATAAATGAGAGAATTCAATTCAAGAAGGATTTGTTATTCATATAATAAATATAAAACTTTATATAAAAGCCAGCTATTATTATTTTCCTTATATAAATGGCTACTCTCTATCATTGTCCATTTGAAAGATGAGATTTGACTTAGTAAAATCATAAGATAATGAGCAAATAAAAACTGAATTAGATCAGTTTCTAAAGAACAGAGTATTTTCGTGCTTGAAATGTTTGCTCAAACTTTGGCATATCAGGCAAGAGTCCCAGAATTTGAGTCATAGAATCCCTTCTATGACATCTTTGTCTAGTGGTTATATAGCCTCTGCTTAAACATGGTGTCATGAAGAAGCCCAT
Source organism: Gracilinanus agilis (assembly GCF_016433145.1). Taxonomy (NCBI): domain Eukaryota; kingdom Metazoa; phylum Chordata; class Mammalia; order Didelphimorphia; family Didelphidae; genus Gracilinanus; species Gracilinanus agilis. The sequence continues at coordinate 4,437 of NW_025374626.1, forward strand.
TCCATTTTTGGAAATCTTTATAGAGTTCTTCATATTCCAACAATATCCACTCCTTCTGTAATGCTTGCCTCTTCATTGCCCCTTAATTCTATCCTTGGGGGCCAAGAAGAACAAGATGAAATCAATTACAACATGGTAACCCTCCAGATACTTGAAGACTATTTTCATATATCAAGATCACTCCTCTTGGCTAATCATCTTTAGTTCCCTTCAACTTGTCTGTAGCTCCTCCTTAGACCCGGTGCTAAAGAGAAAAAGCATTCCTGGAATGGGATATCCGGGAGGGAATAGAGAGGCAGGAGACAGCAAGTGAGGTGGGGACCAATTGGAAGTCTAGTTTGCCAAGAACAAAGACAGTGTGAAAGGAGTAATGTGAAATAAAAGTACAAAGGGAGATAGAAACCAGACACAGAGGATGGAAGGAATTTGCTTTTTTTCCTAAGGGCAGAGGGACATCACTGTAGATTTTGGAAGAGGGGAACAAAATAGTTATAGCTACATATCAGGAACACTGTTTAAGCACTAGCCAAGAGAACTCCATTCTCACTTCCTCTATTCCTTCCCCTTGGGATGACCTCTGCCTCCCATCAGACATCCCAATTCATCAGTAGCTTTTCAATTTGGAGCCTGTACAGGACAGGTGGAAAATCACTCATTCTGAAATCAGAGCATCTGAGTTTGAATCCTGCCTCTCACAGAGGTAATTTAGTCTTCCTAAGCTACACTTTCCTCAACTATAAAATGAAGGGTAAGAGGCCTCTAAAGTACCTTCCAGATCTAAATCTGTGATGTTGTTCCCTTTGAACTGGGTTTCCCAACTCTTTGGTTTTCCCACTTGCCGTGTGGTCTCTAACTAAAGACAGTGAAGTGATAAAATGAAGAGAGTGTTGAATCTGGAATCAAGAAGTTCAGGTATTTTTTCAGTTGTGTCTAACTCCTCATGACCCCATTTGGGGTTTTCTTGGCAAAGATATTAGAGTGGTTTGCCATTTCCTTCTCCAACTCATTTCACAGATAAGGAAACTGAGCCAAAGAGGATTAAGTGAATTGTCCACAGTTATACAACTAGGAAGATTTGAATTCAGCAAGATGAGGTTTCCTGACTCCACGTCCACCACTCTATCCCCTGTGCCACCTAGGCATCAAGAAGACCTGGGTTCAATCAGAGCTCATATATTTATTAGCTGTGTGACCCTAGGCAAGTCATTTAACCTCAGTCTGTCTCAAGTTCTAGCTCTAAAAATGAGGGTTATAATAGCACTAATTTCTTAAGGGTATGATGTGAGCAAAAATGATATATAATATTTGTAGTACCCTAGTGAACCCTAAAGCACTACAGAAATGATGAGAGTATTGGTGGGAGGAGGAGGAGAAGTGATGGTGGAGGTGGTGGTGGTGGTGGTGGTAGTTTTCTAGACCCCAGGCTTTCAATGGGTGTAGGTTCAAATAAGAAGGAAACCATCTTCAAACCCTTCCTCCACTTTATTAAAGAAGCAGTACCCTATGTAACATGATTTGGACATCAGTTTACAATTATCTCCCATATTTTTCTCAGAGAAAAACAAGCAGGACCAGATTTGAAAAATTGGGATCTTGAAATTCCAGATGAGCCTGCACTGTGTAAATGGGTTTCCTGTATGAAATAGTTCCACCTTCCTAACCAGGTGTCCCTGCTCCACCCACCCTCAGCTCATGAGACTGTAGAAGCGTTTTACAACTCTATCCCTTAAGAAAGAGGATTAGTTAACCACTGCCACCTTTCCACTTTCCCTAGGTAGAAATAGGTACAAAAGGCATTTGTCCATTTATTTAATAACATTTATTAAGTTCTAGGATCTGGAGATGGAGATAGATACAGAGCCTATAAAGTCACTCCTACAGGGAATTTCCTGATGAGGAAACTCCCTCTTCCAGAGCTGGTCAGCACCTTCTCTGCAATCTATAATTAAAGGGTTGACTACAATAGTGAAAAGTTAATTAATTTTCCCAGAGTTTCACAAGAAGTAGATGTCAGAGGCAAGACTTGAAACCAGGTCTTCTGGGCTCCAAGGCAAACTCTGTCCACTATACAGTGGTTTTCAAATGAAAAATAACAGTCTCTGCCCTTGAAGGTCTTATAATCTATAGAGAGAGGGGTGGTAGTTAGTTGGATGTTGTAGAGAACGACTATAGAGAAGGCAATAAAGAAATTAAGACAGAGTCTCGTAGAAGAATTTGAGAAAGAGGGAGAGGAAGTAGAAGATGAGGAAGAGAAGAAAGAAAAAGAGAAGGAGGAGGAAAAAGAAAAAGATATCCTTTTGGACTAAGGGGATTGAGGATGATGACTTCATAGAAAAGTCACACTTTAAATTTAATTTTAAATTAAACTCCTTTAGGTAAGAGAAGCCAAAGAAGAAGGCTGAGTGGGTTCCAGATGGAAAAGTTCAAATGCTTGAATTTCCAGAAGTAGGAGAGGGCAGGATGAGATTGAGTAACAGCCTCTAGTCCAGTGTGTGGTATAAATGGAAGAGAAATCACAGGATCAGGATTTTGTGCTGCTGGCCAAACACAAAAAAACAAATCATACCATTTCTGCCCCATAGTGCCTTTCCTGCCTTTGAATCCAGCGATGAATGTGGAGGTAATGCTCTGATTACAAAGAATGCCTGTCCTTCTTAAAGGCTCCAGCTAGACTGGCCTTGGACACTTTGGCCCTTTAAACAAGGCTGGTCTCCTCATTCATCCACAAATGCACGTGGCTGCTTCCCTGCCCTGTGCCGTCATTCAGGCTATCATACAGTTATAGGATATTACAGTGGGAAGAAGTGAAGAAAACCAAATTTTCGTGCTCGCTTTGGCAACACATATACTAAAACTGGAACAATATAAAGAAGATTAGCATGGCCCCTCCGAGGGTGGCACACAAACTCATGAAACATTCCTTATTTTTAATAAATTTTTTTCAAACATGCAATTTTAAAGCTAGAAGGCATTTTAGGACCTAGAATGTCAGAGCTAAATAGAACTTCAGCAATCACAATAGTAGAGTTTGAAGGTATTTTAGGACACCAATTATTAGAGCTGGATAGGAAATTCAAGATCATTTAGCTCAACCTCCTGACGTTACAGATGAAGAAACTATAGCCTGGAGTTCAAGGGAATCTGCCCAGATCACTCAAGAGATGCAACTGGAACCCAGGTCTTTGTAAGTATCTGGCTTAGTGTCTTACCATCACTCCCAAATGGACTTGGTCAATGGAATGACTCCCTTTGGCCCCTCTCTCTAGTTAGACACTACAAATTCCTCAAAGTCCAGCTAAGGACCTAGAAGCTGAAGAGGTCAGATCACAGGAATGTTCCCCTTCTTTTAGCTCCTGCTACTTGTCAGTACTGCATAGGAGGGTGTTTTATGGAGTGAATCTTATCATACTTCCATAATTGGTCCCTGTGAGAACCAACTAAAGATAGGGATGGCATCCTGCATTTGGGCTCACCACTCTCTGGAATACTCAGATTCTTGGATCTACCACCTACCTGGGTAAGCTTAGGCAAACTAAAGGATCTTGAGAGCTAGAACTAAAAGGTGTCCCAGGAATCATCTGCCTTAGTTTAAAGATACAGAAGACTTGAAGGATTAAGTGGCTCATCCAAGGTAAATCAGGCAGCTAGTAGAACAGTGGTTAGAATGCTAGACTTGGAGTCAGGAAAATTCAGATCTGACATCAGATATTTCCTAGTTTTGTGACCCCGAGAAAGTCACTTAATCCTGTTTGCCTCAGTTTCCCCATCTGTCAAATGAACTGGAGAAGGAAATGGCAAACCACTCCAGTGGTTTCTCTCTAACAAGAAAACCCTGAAAGGAATCACAATTCAATTGTCATAAATTACTGAAAACAACTGAATAACAATGGTAGTAGTAGTCGCTATTGTTTTGGAAAAATAATAACAGCTAATATTTATAGAATGTTTTAAGATTTTCAAAATGCATTGTCAATAGCATCTCATTTGAGCCTTACAACAGGACTAGGAGGCAGGTACCATTATTATCTTTATTTTACAGCTGAAGAAACTGAGGCAGACAGGAGTTAAGTGAGTTACTCAGAGTCGCTCAACCAACAAGTATGCATGCCCCAACCCTTTGCAAATCTCTCATTCCTTCTTTTCTATTCTAATAGAATCTAAAGGTAAACTTGAATTCAGGGCTACTTAATTCTAAGTATAGCTCATAGGAGCAACGAGGCTGCTCAGTAGATAGAGCACTAAGCTTGGAGATGAGAGTTCTTAGGTACAAATCTGGTCTCCGACTTCCTAGCTGTGTGACCCTGAGCAAATCAAACCCAAGCTGCCCAGCCCTTACCATTCTTCTGCCTTGGAACATAGACTTAGTATTATTTCTAAGACAGAAGGTAAAGGTTTAAGAGAGAGAGAGAAAGAGAGAGAGAGAGAGACAGAGAGAGAGAGAG
>NW_025374627.1:0-2824 GCF_016433145.1 Gracilinanus agilis
TTGAAATGAAATAAATAAATAAATTAGCTATGGCCTAAGGTTTGTTCTGTTGAGTGAGGAGCTTGGTCATGCCCCAAGCACTTCATCCCTGTTTTGTCTGTTTCAAATATGCACATTGTTTCTCATCTCCCCTCACCCCGAAAAAAACATAAGCTCCTTGAGGGGAGATTCCTCAGATCCTAGTCTAGTATCTGTCCTAGAAACAGGCAATTACAAATGTTATTGACTGAGTAATTGATTAAAGACTTACTGCCCAAAGAAATAAAATGACTTGTCCTGTCACACAGAGTCTGAGAGATGTGCATAGTATTATCTAATTACTCTTGGCAAGTTGAGGGATCCCTAAGGTCCACCCGATTTCTTTCTCTTCTGCTTTAGTGATTTTATTTTAGAGAAAAGGCTATGAGTTCAGTCACAATTGCTCTGAGCCCCCAAATAAGGGAATTCCTAATATTTAGTCAAAAGTTGGGCTCTTTATCTAAACTTACATTTATTCCTGCCTTTCTATATATCCATATATATTGTGAAGAGTGAATCAAACTCTCCTTCAATAAGAAAGAAGGTGCTCTCAGTGAATAGTTTCTCTTTTTTCAGGGAAACCCATAGTGTTTCAGGCTTATCTGAGCAGGTGGGGGAGAGAGTCATGAGAGGCTTGACTAGGAATGAAAAGGCTCCAAATAGATTTTGGGGAGTGAGATAGCCAATGGATTAGGGATGTATAAAAACAACTTCCTTGCTGCATTCAAAGCCCAGGTGAGATTTTTGTGATAGAAATTTGCAGCATTTCCCATTTACTCTCCATCTTTGTTCAGCAGTGAATGAAAAGGAGTGAAGACTTCCAATAGCGAGAGTATCCTACAACTGGATTTGAGAAACTATCCGGACCTTTTGAACTGGAGATTTCATTGCTAAGAATGGACACTGTTCATTTTTGAAGAGACTCTCTGTTTTATATTGATAGCATTTGTTAAAATAGTCAAGACTCAGAAACCCAGGAGATGCCCATTACATTTTTTTTATCAAACATTTATTTTTTGCAAAGATTTCTTTGTTTTTAAATTTATTTATTTATTTAGAACACTTTCCCATGGTTATATGATTCATGTTCTTTCCCTCCCCCTCCCAGAGCTAACCAGCAATTCCACTGGGTTGTGTATATATATTACTGTTTAAAACCCATTTCCATATTATTCATATTTGCAATAGAATGATCTTTTAATGCCCAAACTCCAATCAGATATCCATAAAACCATGTGATCAACCATCAGATGCCCACTGATTGGGGAGTGGCTAAACAAATTCTGGTACGTGAAGTTAACAGGATATGACTGTACTGAAGAAGGAATGGAGGTGAATACAGAGATACATAGAATGATCTGCATGAGCAAAGGGATGTAATGAAGGCTAAGAACACCAGGTATCTACAGCCTCGGAAATGGAAAATTCAACAACTATAAGACTAAAAAATAAAAACTGAAAAATTACAAAACACAAATTTGGCCTTAAAAAAAGAGATATGATAAAATGCCCCCTCCTGCTCTTTTGCATGATCTATTTTTGTCATCTATGTGCCCCACATATTTTAATTAGTTGGTCAATAAACATTTATTAACTGCTTACCATGGAGCAGGAGGACTACAGTATCTGAGTGGTCTAAGTTTGCACCCACTCTCCCCAGTGATACTGTGTAAATTTATTGGACCACATAGCTCTAGGCTCCCCATGCCATCCTAGAAAATGTCTTTACTTTGAGCCCATTGTTTTGACTGGCTGCTTCTCACAGGTAAGCTCACCTGTAGGAGCTATAGTTTTAGGAGTTCAGACCCACAAGTAACATTGAGCTGCCATCTTAGAGACCCAAGCCATGAGTTCAAGTGATAGATAAGAGAGAGTCCCAGAAGGAGCACTTTATATGTAATATGAATACTTTTTTCAAGTACCAAACAGAAATTGCTGGGCATGGTGATCATTGAATAACATCATGAAAACAAAATTAATTATTTTACTGGACATGCTGATAGAGACAGTGATTCCCAAAGTGGGTGCTACCGCCCCCTAGTGGGTGCTACAGCGATCCAGGAAAGTGGTGATGGCCACAGGTGCATTTATCTTTCCTATTAATTGCTATTAAAATTTTAAAAATTAATTTCCAGGGGACTAAGTAATATTTTTTCTGGAAAGAGGGCAGTAGGCCAAAAAAGTTTGGGAACCCCCGTGATAGAGGAATGATTACTGAATCAGCTCTCTATTCAGACCACTAACTTTTTATTATGGATTTTAAAATTTTATTATCCTGTAAAACTCACTTCCATGGTGGTCATTGTTTTTTTTTTTATTTTATTTTTATTTATTTTTTAGCATTTATTAATAATCATTTTTAACATGATTACATGTTTCATGCTCCTATTTTCCCCTTCACCCCCCGCACTCCCCCCACCCATGGCCAATGCACTTTTCCACTGGTTTTGTCATGTGTCCTTGATCAAGACCAATTTCCCAATTGTTGGTGGTTGCATTGGTGTGGTAGTTTTGAGTCCACACCCTCAATCATGTCCGCCCCGACCCATGCGTTCAAGCAGTTGCTTTTCTTATATGTTTCCTCTCCTGCAGTCCTTCCTCTGAATGTGGGTAGCATTCTTTACCATAAATCCCTCAGAATTGTCCTGGGTCATTGTATTGCTGCTGGTACAGAAGCCCATTACATTCAATTTTACCACAGTATATCAGTCTCTGTGTACAATGTTCTTTTGGCTCTGCTCCTTTCGCTCTGCATCAGATCCCGGAGGTCTCTCCAGTTCGCCTGGAACTCCTCCAGTTTATTATT
>NW_025374628.1:0-3764 GCF_016433145.1 Gracilinanus agilis
GACAGAGAGAGAGAGAGAGAGAGAGAGCAGCCCTATCTTGAAGAGGTATACTTAGCTGTCTCTGCAGACCAGAGGTCTTGGTGTACCCCAGAACCGGCTTTAAGGGTTGTGTGAGGGATTGAGATTTTTAGGAAATTGCCTTAAAAGTCCCCTCCCCCTCCTTCCCTAATTATGGTGAAACTATATGCAAAAGAAGCAATTAACCATGAAAGAAAATACCAGAGAAGTAGTTAAAACAGAGAAACAAGCACAGTAATTATACAAGATGGATCTACCAGCTCTGAGGGAAGAAGAGGCCTAGGCTTGTATGGTAACAGCTGGATTTCACACTTCGGTTATTAGCAATTGGATGTTTAAAGGGATGCATTTTCTTTCAAATGAAAATACGATTCAATCTTTTGGAGTCTCTCTGACACAGTTGGGATTGTTGAAGAGTCTAAGTGCTGCCTTACCAAATATAAGATACCCAATGACAGGTGTGCTATAGATTTGGGGTGAAAAATTAAAAAAAATCCTCATCCTGCCTCTCTGCCTTTGCCCTGATGGTCCACCATGCTTGGAACACTCTCCCTCCTATATATCCACTTTTTAATTTTCCCTGGCTTTCTTCAGGTCTTAGCTCAAATCTCATCTTCCGTTGGAGTCCTTTCCCTGACTCTCTAGACCTCTCCCTACCAGATTTCTTTTTTTTTAAGTAACCCTTTTATGGCATAAAAATTATATACACATAAACACACACACACACACACACACACACACACACCTTACTTTCTATCCTTGAATCAATATTAATCAATTAATTCACTTTTGGACAGCTCTTATTTTAAGTAAGAGCAGCTAAAGTGAGGGCAGCTAGGTGGCACAATGGATAGAATGCCAGGTCTGGAATCAGGAAGCTCATCATCATGAGTTCAAATTTGACCACAGATACTTACTAGCTCTTTGACCCTTGGCAAGTCACTTAACTTTGCTTTCCTCAGTTTCCTCATCCATAAAATGAGCTGGAGAAAGAAATGGCAAACCCCTCCAGTATCTTTGCCAAGGAAACCCCAGGTGAGATTATGAAGAATCAGACACAACTGAACAAACAACAATCAAATAAATTTTTTCTTTTGCACTGAACCTAAATCTGCCTCCCTGCTGGTCCTAGATTTTTCCTCTGAGATCAAACAAAAGAAGTCTAATTTCTCTTCTCTATGATAGTTATCATATCTATTCTATTCCCCTCTTCCCCAAAATTTTTTTCTAGGTTAAATGACCCTTCTTCCTTCAGTCCATTTTCACACAGCATGGTTACTAGAACCTTTGCCACCATAATAAATTCCCTCTGGACCTTCTCCTACTTATTAAAATCCTTACTATGTAGCACCAAGAATTAAATAAAGTACACCAGATTGTTCTGGCAATAGCAGACTATGATTCTAATTCCAGACATTATATTTCTTTCTATTAATACATCCAAAAAAATCAAATTATCTTTTAAAAAACACCCTTACCTTCTATCTTGGAATTGATACTAAGTATTGGTTCTAAGACAGAAGAGTGGTAAGGGCAGGGCAATTGGCATTAAGTAACTTGCCCAGGGTCACATAGCTAGAAAAGGTCTGAGGTCAGATTTGAATCCAAGTCCTCCTGACTCCCAGCCTGGTGCTTTATTCACTGAAATGATACCTAGCTTGTTCCTCAAATTAGCTTTGGAGACTAATTGTTTTCACTTATATGGAGCTGGGGGTCAGATCTATTTTATACAAAATGTTTATCTTGTCCCATAATCCCAGTCTTGTATTTGCACATTTGAATTTTTGAAACTGGGTATTGGAATTTACTTTTATCCCCAATAAATTTCATTATGTTAGTTCATTTCAACATTTTAGCTCACCAAGATCATTTTTTTATCCTCATTCTGCCATTCAACATGTTGACTAATCTACCCTGATTCTATAATCTGTATATATGAGTAGTATGCCATCCTTGCCTTTATAATTTGTTGACAATAAAGTTAAACAGAAATTTCCCTCTTGCACTTTCTTAGGAGGAAGGAAGGATACAAGCATTTATTGTCTTTTATTTTACCACATACTAGATTATCTTTATAAATATTATCTTATTGACTTTCACAATAACCCTGGAAGTTATTGTGCTACAATTATCCTCATTTTACTGAAGAAGAAACTGAGGCAAGAAGAGGTTAAGTGACTTATCCAGGGTTACACACCTAGTATCTCAGGCCTCTTTTAAATTTAGGTCTTCCTGATTCCAAGCCCAGGGCCCTATTCATTGTGCCACCTGGCTTCCTGGCTAGGTCTTAAAGACTTCCTTTGTATCAACACTATTCTATTTATTATTACTTTTTAGTAACAAAACAGTCTTGAATTTATCTATGCTCATTTAGCCCAAAGGTTACTAACAATTTTTTATTATACTCTTTTTGTCAGTCTGCTAAAACCTATAAACCCCTTTTCCTAAGAATAATGTTTTCAAATCATTGAAAAAAATGCAAAATTTCAGTTGGAGATTAGTAAAAATATAGTTATTATTTTTCCCACCCAAATTCATGGACTTCCTAAAATCTATCCATAAACCTCCTTGACCTAGTTCATCTATAGCTCTCCGTAGTATCCGTAAGGATATTGTGAGGGATTTTATTAAATACTTCACTGCATCCTCCTCATTTCCTGAGAGAGAGAGAGAGAGAGAGAGAGAGAGAGAGAGAGAGAGAGAGAGAGAGAGAAGGTTAGTTTTGCACCACTTGTTCTTGATAAACCCAAGGAGGCATACAGTGACCACTGCTTCCCTTTCTAAGGGCTCACCAAGGATTATAATGTGTTCTAGAAATTTTACTAGGAATTAAGGTCAATCCACTGGCTTTAGTTTTAAGAATCTGCTTTTTTCCTCATTAAAAAAATCTGTCTTTCAAGATCCATTTTAAAAAATCATTAGGTCAATGTTTCCCAAACTAATTTGTCCTTGGAACACTCTTAGGCTTGAAAAGTATTAATAGGAATTTTGGGAGGTGAATATGGAATACTCCTAGGAAAAAGGGTGGATCATAGAAATTTATAAAGAAATTAAGCTTATTGAAAAAAATGTTTCATGAAATGCATGTTTTTGGCATGTACTTATGCACTGGACATGTCCAGGAACTATCCAGAACCCTTCATTGTCTCCAACTAATTGCTTTGTTATGTTGCATTAAGGTATGGCATTCTCTTGTTAAAGATAACTTCCCGATGAGATGTGATTTCTTTGTCTTCTCTGGATTGTCCCAAATGATGGCATGTTGAGGATGTTTGAGTGATTCATGCCTAGCTCAAATATATGGGCTACTCTTGGATTTATACTCCAGAAATAAGAATTAAGACACAGGAACACACAGAGAGAAAATAAGCTTGGAGGTTAAACAGAGAAGCTAGTCAGAAACATTGCTATGGAATCACATAACTCCTCCAAGGAAGCACCAGGGAACCATATACATAGTCATGGAACCACTTAGATCATATTAAGTCCCCATACCACGCTGGAGCTAAGGAATGGCAAGAGACAGATATGCGGAGGAACAAACCTAAACTTTGCCTTTCATTGTTTCTCACAAGCTTTCTATTATCTCAGACTACCTTTTCTTTGGGAAGAGAGGGGCTAAGTCCAGATCCCTGAGAAGGTTCACCATATTGATGAGTTCTTTGGCTGTCCCAGAAACTCCAATCTTTCCCCTTGATTTTGCATGGAGGAAGAGAAGAAGAAGAAGAGGAGGAGGAGGAGGAGGA
>NW_025374629.1:0-3849 GCF_016433145.1 Gracilinanus agilis
TTTTCATCATATATATAAAATAAAAATATATTAAAACATTTTAATATATTTATTAACTATTAGCCAAAAAGAAATGGAGAAGGTAAATCTTGGGAAATTTGATGTAATTGGGGGCATTGAGGTAGCTTAGTGGATTGAAAGTCAGGCCTAGAGATGGGATTTAAATCTTTATCTTAATTAAATTTAATAAATAATGATAATAAACAACTATGTAAATAAAATCTTAAATCCTGGGTTTAAATCTGGCCTCAGACAGACACTTCCTAGTAGTGTATTCCTGGGCAAGTCACTTAACCTCCATTTGCCTAGTCTTACTGCTTTTCTGCCTTGGAACCAATACACAGGATTGATTCTAATATGGAAGATAAGGGTTTTAAAAAAAATTCCTATGGTCTGCTCCCTACATCCCCCAGACAAGAACAGCCAAAAGCCTTTGGGTGCAGCTAGGTGGCTCAGTGAATTAAAAGCCAGATCTAGAGACAGGCAGTTCTGGAGTCAAATTTGGGGCCTGAGATACTTCTTAGGTGTGTGACCCTGGGCAAGTCACTTAACCCAATTGCCTAATTTTTACTGCTCTTCTGTTTTGGAACTGATATACAGTATTGATTCAAACACAGAAGATAAGAGTTTTTTTTCAAGGAAAGTTAGAAATTCTTGGAAGTAGAAAGGAAGGAGCAGTTTAAGGCATCTAATGTTGGCAAGAAGGTCACTTTGGCCCAAACTATAGTGTATGAAGTGGAGTAATGTTGTTGTTGTTGTTGTTGTTGTTTTGTATTAATGTGGTATCAGGTGAAACCACAAAAGCATAGCCTTGACCTTTGGAATTTTTGTCCCATTTATCTTACAGCCAAATTTGCTGTCAAATGTTCTCTGGACATTTGAACTGTGCTAATTTCAAACCATTTATTTAGAGATGATAAGCAGTGAGATAATTTTGGTAGTATTGAAAAAGAAAAAAACTTAAAAGTTCACAGTCTGCCTATAATTTAGTTAATCAGTCTTAATGGATTTACCGGAAGCCTAGAGATTTCAGTCATTTCCCCCATGAATCACAAAGCCTAGGGCAGGAGCTGTCATGGGAAATCCCATGGCCAACACTTTTAGCCACCAGTCTCTCTGAACTTGAACATAATATTCTTTTTTCAGGGACCATATTTTTTCCTTTGTTTTTGTCTGTTTATTATTGATGTCTTCAATGTTTAGCACAGTACCTGGCCAATAGTAAGTACTAAATATTTTTTGACTCATTGTTGACTGATGCACACACACACACACACACACACACACCCCATCTCATATTTGAATGTCTACAAATAGGGCATGAATTTTGATAAATTGGCTTCTTTCTACAAGCTTAACAGTCATTTTTTTCATATTTTCCCCAGTTACATGTCAAAACAATTATTTTACATTCATTTATTTTTAGAGTTCTAAATTCTTTCCCTCCTTCTCCTCCCCGGTCCCTGAGACAGTAAGCAATCTGACATAGATTTTTCCTGTGCAATCCTGTAAAACATTTTTCCCTATTAGTCATTTTGTAGAAGCGATCACAAAGAAAATAAAAGAAAGTGAAATGCAGTATGTTTTTGTCTGCAATCAGATGCTATCAGTTCTTTCTCTGAATGCAGATGGCATTTTTCACCATGACTCTCTGGGATTGTTGAGGATCCCTGCATTTCAGAGAATAAGTAGGTCATTCACAGTTTGAACATAACATTCTCTCATATTTTGAAGGAACTTCTTTTGTGAGCTGAGATTTTAATAAGAAAAGATTAAATTTCATTCTGAAAAAGGTACCTTAGAACCAATACATAGTACTAATTCTAAGAGGGAAGGTAAAGTTTTTTTTTTGTTGTTTTTTTTGTTGTTTTTTTTTTTAAATAAAAACCCTTACCTTCTGTCTTAGAATTAATACTGTGTTTTGGTTCTAAGGCAGAAGAACACTAAGGGCTGGGAATGGGGGTTAAGTGACTTGCCCAGGGTCAAAAACAGCTAGGAAGTGTCTGAGGTCAAATTTGAAACCAAGACCTTCTGTCTCTAGTCCTGGTTCTCTATTCACTGAGCCACCCAGCTGCCCCCAAGGTAAAGGTTTTTTTAAAAAGTTCCTCTGGTCTGCTCCCTACTTCCCCCATCCCCCACAAGGATGGTAAAAGGCCTTTGGGTGCAGCTAAGTGGCTCAGTAGCTAGAGAACCAGGTCTAGAGACAGAAGGTCTTGGTTTCAAATATGGCCTGAGACACTTCCTAACTGGAGAGATGTATGCTTGTAAGGTAGTAGTTAATGAAATTAAATTTACCATTTGTTTTACCATTTAATTTACCATTTTAAATTTTTAATTAAATTTAAATTGGTTCAATTTAGTTTAATTTATTTTTTATGGAATTAAATTTTATGAAATTAATTTTTTTAAAAATTAGATCAATAAATTAAAATTAAATTTACCATTTAATTAAAATAACCATTAATCCTTCTATCCTTCCAAAAATAGGATTTTTGGGGGCAGCTGGGTAGCTCAGTGGATTGAGAGCCAGGCCTAGAGATGGGAGGCCCTAGGTTCAAATCTGGCCTCAGACACTTCCCAGCTGTGTGACCCTGGGCAAGTCACTTGACCCCCATTGCCTACCCTTACCACACTTCTGCCTTGGAAGACGGAAGGTAAGGGTTTAAAAAAATATAGGATTTTTGCAATGGCTGGAAAACTTTTGCAATAAGTGGAAATGCAAACAATTTCTGGGGAAGCTGAAGGAAAGGGATGCTGATTTTTCTAATTTGCTCAGGAAAGAGAAGTGGACTTGTGAATGTTTTAGGCCAGTGATGGCTAAACTTTTAGAGATGGAATTTGGGCCCCATCCCACTCCAGATCAAGTGCTATGCTAGTCACTCCCCCAGAGAGTGCCAATCCCCCCCACAGAGACCCAGTGCTGGACACACCCCGCTCCCACCTTACCCCCACATGAGGGAGGAAGAGCTTCCATTGGGCTGCTGGGCAGAGGGGCAGGAGATGTGAAAAAATGTCATCAGGCATGGTGAAGAGGGAGAGGGGAGCAGCTCCACTGTAGTCCCTCTGTCTTTCTAGTAATGAACTTTGGGGGAGAGAGGGCTCTACATGCCATCTTTGGCACCAGTGCCATAGGTTCACCATCATTGTTTTATTTATTTATTTTAAACCCTTACCTTCCTTAGAATCGATTTGAAGGCAGAAGAGTGGTAAGGGCTAGGCAATGGGGGTCAAGTGAATTGCCCAGGATCACACAGCTAGGAAGTGTCTAGGTCACATTTGAATCTAGGACCTCCCATCTCTGGGCCTGACTCTCAATCCACTGAGCCACCCAGCTACCCCCACAACATCACTGTTTTAAACTTACCTGTAACATTAAATCTTCAAAGTGGTTTAGTTAAATTGCATGATGTGGCTTTTTATGTTGGGCTGCTAGAAATATCATTTGAAATATTAAAGGTATGTGAATTTAAAAAAAACATCACTTAGGGGCAGCTAGGTAGGACAACAGATAGAGCACTGGGCCTGGAGTCAGGAGAATCTGGGTTAGCTGTGTCTAAACAAGTCACTAATTCCCATTGCCTACCCCTTGTTGCTCTTAGAATTGTTACTAAGACAGAAAATTAGGGTTTTTAAAAAGCATCCCTTATATGCAACAGCTTTTTACTTAAACTATTAGTCTCAGTGATTTATTAGTCCTATTTCTCTTTGTTAACTTTTAAAAAAATGAAACACCCTTCATTTTTGCATTCTTTACTCTTTCCTTTTATATTTATATATATGTCCTATATTTATATATAAAGTACATAAGATATTCTTTCCTATATGTATTTATATATATAAATCCTATAT
>NW_025374630.1:0-6298 GCF_016433145.1 Gracilinanus agilis
GCCCTGCTCCATGAGGTCGGGGTGCTCCTAGGTAGTGGTGGTGAGGTTCCTGTCCGTGACCCCCCCCTCCCCCTTAGTACCCCTTTTGCCTCGGAGCGGGGGAGAGGAGAGAGAGGATAATTGTGTTCGTGCTTCACCTGAACCGGAGATAATGTAAAATTTAGTATCCTAAAATGGAGACTTCCTCAGTACAAAGGCGGAGGAAGAAGAAAATACTGTCCAGGTTCCCGTAAATCTTTCATAAGATCCGCCTCACTTTTTTTTAAGCCACCCCCCACCCCCGGTTTCTCAGACCACTTCCCTTTCTTTCGGTTCAATATTATTACCATACTTAATCCAAAAGAGTCGCTGTGAATAACCAATTTGTTTCCAAAAAAAATTTTAAGCATTAGCTTTAAAGGAAGGAAATGTTTTCTGAACAAAGTTTTCTGGCTAAATAATTTGTCCAGTATGCTTGCTACATGGCGATTTGGGATTCATTATCATGGAACTTGTGCCTCATAGGGTGTTTTGTTGTTGTTGTTTTTTTGTTTTTTTTTTTTATAGAAAAGTCACCTAAATTTTAGAAAGCTGGAACTTGCCTGTTGCTTCCTAGTGTATTGATTATAAAGCACTTCCTTTGGTAAATGCCAGCAACTAGAATTCCGTAAAGAAATGTAAGGCAGTGGTTTTCCCTACTCTTGCGGGAATAAAATACTTATTTTCAGTGTTATCAGGCACTATTACCCTTGAATTGTGGGAAAAGAGCTTCCGTTTTAAATTTTTGTTTCAAAATTGTTACCATTGTCTAGGATGTTATAGATAACAACTTACTCAGATTTTGTTCCAAGCTCCTTGCCATCTTCTTCAAAATTCTGAATTTAACTACCTACTATATTCTCCGCTTTTCCACCTCCATATTCCCAAAATTAGATTCCTAAATTCACTATTTCTGTGAACCCTGTCCCGGATGACCATCTCTTACAACATTCCGTCATTTCTTAAATCTATATCTTTCAGGAAACTTTCCTTGATTAATTAGAATACTAAAAATGTGTCCTTATAGGCATCTGGTCTGTCATAGATACCAGCCATGTAGAGCTTTACTCACTGTTTCAATTAAATGACCTTGCACGAAAAACAAAATCTGAATTTGCTGCTGTCGCCTATATTTTCTTTAATATATCTAAAATGTATTTGAATTATTTTCTTTTGATTATTTCTCGAAGGAAAGGCACTAATTTTTCTGTAGCACTAAACATAGACTCAATGTCTATGGTTACTTACTGCATACTTTTTGACAAGGTTGAATTGTTGGGTGAGTATTTTCCATGTAACATAAGGATTGAAACAGGTTACTAAAAAAAAGTTTACGATGAGGGCACAGCCTGATAATTGTAATTGTTCAAAAGGATATTTCAGAATAGAAATGACTTAATTGGTGTAATAGAACCGTATTTTAAATTTCATGAAATGAAACATTTTTTATACAATTCTCTTTGAAATGTACATAGTTTTCTTGCTGTTGTGTCTAACTCTGGAGACATCTATCTCATTTAAGGAGAAAGGGCAAACACATTTTGACTTAAAAAAAAAAAAAGGATACATCTGTTCATAAATAGTTCTAAAAATGCCCTAAAGTGACCATATTCATGTTAAGTTTTTAACATTAGTAGTTTCAAAAAAAAGCTTTACATGTGCAGGAAATTCTTGTAGTCGCTAAAAAAAATGAACCTGTTGTCACTCCTGAATTCAGAAAAGTGATATATAATCATTGAAGCATGAGAATTGTCATTTAAAAAGGACTTAAGTAACCATTTGATTTACTAGATGCTTTGCAAAAGTTAAATGGATACACCAGAATATGGTCTCTGATCTCTTTTCTTCATGCCTCAAAAAACTAAACAAATTTTTGTTTGTTAAATGATCATCAAATAGCTGCACATACATTAACACAAAACTATTTGCATTATAGTTGGAAAGACTAGTTTATATGATTTATTTAGACAAGTATGTTTTGAAATAGCTTATGAAGCAATTTTGATTAAATGTATATGTGGAAGATCACTCAGTTTAGAGAGATTTAAATAACACATTATTTTTCCTGTAGGTAATTTTAAATATTACTATGTATGGTAAAAGTACAGCACACAGGGATTTTAAAACAAGTAAATCTAGATACAGTTTAGAACAGTGGATAGAAAGCTGGACTCAGGAAGACTCAAGTTCATGTACATTTCTGATGCTGGCTATGTGTAACCTTGGTCAGAACTGTCATTTACCTTTGGCAACTCTCTAAAATTATAAATCTGCAACGTCTCCCATTAGTTTCCTTTTTTACTATTCATATAGCTTTCATCTTATTTCAAGCCTTTATCACTTCTCACCTAGACTATGGCTTTCTAATTGTTTTCCCTGACTCAAGACTCTTTACTCTTCTTTCCACTTCTACACAGCTGCCTAAATCTAAAGTTATTTTCCTTGTATGTCTGAGATCACTTCCCTATCCAGCCTCAGAGGCTCCTTATATAGGCAAACTCCTCTCTTTGACTTGTAAAGCCCTGAACTTAGCTTTCTAGCCTGTTTTATTACCCTTCTTGAAATACACTCTCTCTCTCTCTCTCTCTCTCTTTCTCTCTCTCTCTCTCTCTCTCTCTCTCTCTCTCTCTCTCTCTCTCTCTCTCTCTCCCTCTCCCTCTCCCTCTCTCCCTCTCTCCCCCTCTCTCTCCCTCTCTCTCCCTCCAAGCTGGTCTTTTTTACTGATCCTCACACATGAAATTTCATCTCTCTGTGTCTTTGCACACTGACTGTCTTTATTACTGGAATATACCCTCTCTTTACCTTTGCTTCAAGACATTTTGTTTCTAAGGTTCAGATCAAGCACTTCTATTAGTCAGCAAACATTACTTCATTCATGTCATTGTCTTAGTGCTGGGACACATACAAAAATTGAAACAGTTGCTACTGTCAGGAGTTTTCTAATCTAACAGAAGAGACAACAAGGACATATATGATATCTAGTTATATACAGAGTAAATATTAAGAGAATAATTGTAAAGCAGTTTAAGATAAAGTAGTCAGAGAGAAAGGACACTAGTAGTTGCAAAGGTCAGGAAATGTTTCATGTAGGAGGTGGTACTTGAATTATACTCCAAAGGACAGGGATTTTTGTAAGAACAGTTTGAAAAGGAGGCTCATTCTAGATTGGGGGATGAGCAGTCAGAGGTCCAAGATGTGGCAAGTGATTGACTGTGGAATGAGTAGAGTGAGGAATTAGAGCATAACACTAGGCTTATGAATTGAAGAGACAAGGAGAATGGTGGTGTCTTCAACAGAAATGGGAAAATTTGTAAGAAGGGAGGTGGTTGGGGAGAAAGGTAGATTCTGTGTCTCTGGGACATCCATTTCAAAATATCCAATAGGTAGTTGGTAATGATGAACTTGAGAGACTGAAGCTGGATCTGTAGGAACCGATGATATCCCCAAGAGAGTATAAAGAAAACTGAAGAGAGCCCAGAATAGAACTTTTGGGAAAGTCCATAGTTAAGTATGACCAAAAAAAAAAGACCATACGATAAGAAGGAAATAGTGAGTACATGAATTTTATAGTATGTCACAGTGGTGGGGAACATTTTAGAGATGGAGTACCAGAACACCTCCTCTCCTCAGACCATCTTCTGTGCCCTTCCCCCTTTATTCAACCCAGGGGAGGTAAGAAGCACTTCTATTGGACTTCTGGGCAGATTTAGTCAGGCTTGGGGAGAGGGAGAGGCTCAAGCACTCTGTTCCCCTCTAGTTATGTGAACTATGATCTCCTCAAACTTGGAGGGGGAGCAAAAAAGCCCCAGCTTACAGGAAAACCCCTTATTTATAGGAAAATATAACCCTCAGGCTAAATGACATCATCCTGACACATTCACCCCATCACATTCCAGCCTTCCTGAAGGGGGTATCCTCCAAATAAACCTTTTTAGTAAATGATCTAGGGTTGAAGTCAGGTTTTAATCTGGATGCTGGTCTGATTGGGAGATTAAGTAGCCACTATTGTGTGTTCCAGAGCTTCTAGCCCACCAGTTCTTCCTCAGGCAGGCACCCCTTTGAATACAAATTGAAACAGCTAGTAAGAGGACTAAGAATGCAAAATAAAACAGCTAAAGTTTGCTTGTGAAAGAACCTGGGGAAGGGAGCTGTAGAACATCAAAAAGTCTATTAGCTTAGCCTTGGGTTCATAAAACTTATTCCTAAATCACTAGCCTCCAGTTTTGAACATTTTTAAAGTACAAACTCAAAAGACACATCCCCAAATCCCAAAAATATTTTGTATAGTAAAGACATTGGTTGCTTCTGATAGTAAAGACATAAGTTGTTTCTGTCTCAGTCAAGCCAAAAGTAATTAAGAGGCCATTGTATTCTGAATTGGTGTGGGGCAATCTTGTCCTGCAAGGGATACTGTCTGGCAGAGACCTCTTACTAACTCACTCCTATTGGGGAGAGGGGGAAGGGAGCAGCCTAGCTGTGCCTCCCTCTGACTTTATAGTGAGGAACTCTGGTGAACTCTGTGCTGCAGGGACTGCTTGCTGGGTCTGTGGCATGCATGCCCAAAGAGAGATCTAGGTGTGCCATCAGTTTGCCATCACAGGTATATCAGATTAGCATGGCTGTGACCTGCACAGGAATAGGAAGAGGGGGGTGGATGTTGGGAGTAATTCAGGGTGAGGGATAGGAAAGGGATGAATAGTGGTAGGACAAGAGAGTGAGGGATTTGAAGATTTGAGAGTTGATAACTGTGTGGCAGTGATTTAGTCAAATCTAGAGTTAAAGCTGGGGAGAGAGGAAAGCAAAGTAGGTTGATGGCCCGAAAAAGAATGTAGGGATTTGAGGACCTGATGAAGTTGAAATAAATTTAGGAGGGTAGGGGAGGAAAATTGAGAGATAGGATGTATTTATTCTGTATATATTTTTATAAGTCAAGTGAGCAAAGCCAGCCCTTGTTAAATCTCTATTATGTGCCAGGCATTGTTTTGGACTCTTGATATTCAAAAAGTGAGATAGTTTATATAGTCTCTGGGAGCTTACATTGGGGGTGGGAGAGATGTAAATAAATAGATATATACAAAAAGAAAAACCGTGATTTGTGTCCAATTATGTGAGTGTCCTATATACTTGTTTACTTATTGATAAAATGTAGAGACAGATCTGGATTAGTGATAAGAGGAGATTTCTTTAAAAAGACTTCCATACAACAATGAAATTACAGGTTCTCATCAAAACAAATTTAGATACAATATCTTTTCCCCCCCCTTTAAACCCATACCTTCCATCTTAGAATCAATACTGTGTATTGGTCCTAAGACAGAAAAGTGGTAAGGGCTAGGCAATGGGGGTTAAGTGACTTGCCCAGGGTCATACAGCTAGAAAGGTTCTGATGCCAGACTTGAACTCAGGACTTGCCATCTCTAAACCCTGGGTTTTAAACCAAAGGGTTAAAAAAAAAAGAATAGTGGCCTGAGAAGACCTCAGGTTGAAATGAGAACTATCATTTTATACACAAATATAAGCAATATTGCTTAAATGCTCTGAATTTATTATTTTATAAACTGGTAAAAATTCTTGCACATAAATCTTTGCATACTTTAAGACAAGTAAATATAGTATCATATAATGTTTGCAATGGAAAAAAAGGAAAACATGAATCTTTTACTGCAGAATCATTAGTGCAAGATGTAAGTAGTTTCTTAAATTGTTGTCTGTAGATTATAATGAGTTTTGATTAGTCTTCTTAAAAGCAAAGTTTAAGGTTAGAAGAAAGGGTTTTTGTCTATTTTACTCTGTCCCCTTTAAGTAAGGAGAAAGATAATTTTGATTAAGATCCTTTAAGGGTAAAGCATAAATTCTAGTGCAGTGAGGATTCTGTGCTTCTGTTGTTCTGGCAGCCTGGGAGAACAGAAGTGATTTTGATCTATCTCTCTGGGAATGACAGTTGGTGGCGGTTGAAGATTAAGAAGAAGAAATTTAAGATAATTAAGAAGAAAGCTGAAGAAGAGAACTTACTATTTGTGACTAAAAAGCTTAGTGACTGAAGATTTTTCCTCTCAAACACTCTGAGAGAAGGGGTCCAGCTGTTGGGCCTATTCAGGACAGGAACCACAGGGGAAACTGAAGAGCAAGAGGATTGGCCTGTGAAAACCTGTTGCTGGCAGCAGTATTTCTTTGAACTTGAGTGAAAGAGAAGACATAGGTGCTGCATTTTGACTTGTGAATATATGTACATATATATATATATATATATATATATATATACACACACATATATATATAT
>NW_025374631.1:0-1285 GCF_016433145.1 Gracilinanus agilis
CAATGTGGAAAGGTATTCAGAGACCTCCCATCTTGCTGTACATTAGAAAATCAACTGGGAGAAATCTTAGGAACACAGTCTATGTGGAAAGAGGTTCACATGCAGCTCAAGTCTTACAATTAAGTGAGGAGAAATTTACCGTCCCCCTTTTGGGGGCAGCATACCTGGCATGATTGTGAACCTCACTCTGAGGTAAGGATTACATGAATGAAACTGGAATGATAGAATGGCAGATGGAAAAATGCACCAATAGTGTTAGGAGATCATGAGACAGGGGCAGGACTCCACCCCAACCTCCAGAAATCTTCAGCCTGCCCTTCAGGGCCAAGTGGAGGACAGGGCTAGGGGGGAGCTTCTGCTGGTGGGCACAGGGCTGGGGAGAGGGGAATGAAATGCGTATCCACTCAGGCAACAATGTAGCCAGCCGTGTAACCCTAAACCTAAATTCCCGTTTGAGGGAATGGGAGGAAGCAAAACCTGGGGCACCAGCTGCCTTGGAATTACAGTCCCACTGTGCCCATCGTGCTGACCCCCTTCCTCCCTGCAAGCCCCTGGTCCTAAGCTAATGGGTACATTTGTGGGAGAGTGCCCACTGGCCCCTGCCTGCCCAGGTGGGAGGGCATCCAGGCCTGGTCACCCATCCTCCTTGGTCCCAAGGGACAGTGGATCAGTAATGGGCCCGGGCTGGGGGGAGAGGGGCTGAAGGGCCACTTAGGATCACTCCCTATACTTTAGCATGCTGGAAATAGGGGTGGGGCAGGGTGTGTAGATCCAGAACAAATCACTGCAGGGGAAGGGCAAATAGGTCCCGCCACCCAGAGGGTGACAGCTGGAGGGACCTGGGGGTGTGCAGCCTAGAGGGCTCAAGCAGAAGAGCTGCCTCCTAAAGGGCATGGTGTTGGAGTTGCTTCCAACTTATCACGACTAGACCGAGAATTCTGAAAAAAATCTTCGCAAACACCCCAAATCTGCCCACAGATACGTTATCAGAGTGAGCTGTGGTTCTTATAACTGGACAAGAACAGCCCAGGGCCAGGCACCTCGGGACTGCAGGGAAGTCTGTCCTCTCCTCCCTCCCAACCCCTTCTTCCTTTCTCTGGGGAGGCAGCTGCAGGAAGCCCTCAAAGCCTATGACACTTAGTACAGCAGGGGCTAGAAGAATGGTTTTTTCACTATGCTGGAAAGCTCTAATTGGGGTTAAAGGCTACTGCCTCCTTTTCTGACAGTGCCTCTTCATCAGAGAAAAGCCTATCTTCATCATCATTCTCTTCATTTAAATCTTTAT
>NW_025374632.1:0-6404 GCF_016433145.1 Gracilinanus agilis
AGAGAGAGAGAGAGAGAGAGAGAGAGAGAGAGAGAGTACTTGAGGCAGATTGTAGAGGAGATCTCTGCACCTAAACCAAAGGCAACAAGGTTGGGTATTTTCTCTCTTTATCCTACACTGGCTATAATGGCTAATGTAAGTCTTTTAGCCTGTAGGAGACACTTAATCCATTGATTAGGGAATTCATCAGTTCAAGAGAGTTTAAGGTATAGCTGTGGGAATTTATCTATTACACATATTTTCTACAAAATGGCATTCACTTGAAGACAAATGTGACTTCCAGCAGAGTGACCTCTGGCAGAAGTGAAGAGAGCTGACTCTGGAGACCTGATCTTGGTCATTAGTTGCTGAGCTATGGAGAAGATTCCATGTTGAAGTCCTGTGGTATTGGAGGTGTAAATTGGCTTGGCTTCATTTATTCTCTATATGTGTACTTCACTACCAACTTACTCTAAGCTTGTGTTTACTCTTCTCATGGATACTTGGTATATTCATAGGAGAGTATTCTCTAGGTTTTTCAGGGGGAATGTTTTATAGTTATTGTTTGATGAATGCCTTTTTAGTAAATGCCTTTTCTGTGAGCTATTTTTATCTCCTGGCTAACTATTAAAGGAAAGTGCAAAATTCTACCTCATATCCTTCAGACTGACATTTCTGAGAAAAAATGGAAAATGACAAATATTGAAGGGCGTTTAGGGAAAACAGGTCCCTTGATGTACTATTGGTAGAGTTGTGAATTGGTTATAACCATTATGGAAATAATTTTGGAACTGTTTCCAAAATTATCACATTTTTATTATACTCTTTGTATAACTAACCAGTACTAGACCTATACGCTTAAGAAATCAAAGAGGAAAAGGTCCTATATTTACAAAAATATTTAAAGTAGGTCTTTTCATAGTGACAAAGAAAGGGGATAACCATCATTTGGGAAATGACTGAACAAATTATGTTAATGGAATAGAATACTATTGTATAATATTGTAAGAAAGTTATTATGAGAAGACCAGAGAAACCTGGGAAGATTTTTATGAACTGAGGCAGAATACAGTGAGTAAAACCAGAAGAATAATTTATATTATAAAAATAACACTATAAAATCAATAATTTTGAAATACTTAAAGAACTTGAATCAATATAATGATCTTCCATGATTCCCAGAGGACCAGTGATGAAGCACATTGCTGACTTCTTGACAGAGGGCTAAAAAATACAGAATGAGACAAATATTTTTTTGGACACAGCCAATGTAAGAATTTCTTTTGCTTAATTATGTATCCTCATTACAAGAGATTTATTAGTTGTTTTTTTTCTCCCTAGTAGTGGTGGTGGTGGGAGTGGGTGGAAGAAAGACAGAAAGGAAAAAAAATGAATGCTTAATATTGAAAAAATTAATTAAAAACAAAAAGTAAGCACACTGGTAGCAACTCAGAAACCATAGTTTTAGAAGGGTGACCCCACAAAGGCACTCTCTTGAAACCTAAAAGTAGTCTTACAACCAAATCTGCAAGACTGTGAGTTTTAATATGGAAAGTTAGCACCCAAGTGGGCATTAAACAATGAAGGCTTCATCTAGAATATACTTGTGTTCTTTACACATCTTCAAGGATCCACTGGAAAGATTCTCCATTTAGCACTCCATTTTTTAGATATCTTAGTATTACAGGGCATCCATTGGAGAAAAATTAGCTTTTCTACTGCTTCTTCTTTTGTTTAAGATTTAGACTATAATTAGATGGTCAGTTTTTGATATATTTCCTTTACAAGGCAGATAATTTTCTTTGAGATTACATGTTCATGGTCAAATGTTTATGAACTGCTATCTGCTGTATTATTATACATATTGCAATTATGGAAGCTGATTTGGACTGCATGGATGTTGCATCCCAAGAACAATGGTAAAATAGAAATTCACTTAGAGAAGAAGGGTCAAATTTGCCCCTGCTGGCCCATGAGGTCCAAAAGACTCTAGAGTGTGGCCAGATGAAAATGCAATTGGGAAATATTTAAAATAATGAATAAAAATATAATAGAATACAGATAATGTTAATATGTGGCTCTGCAAGTCAATTAGCTGCCCACACAGATTATTATGGATGTTTTAGTAGCCCTTTTACTATTTGAGGTTGACAACAATGTCCTGAAGCATATGGTGAGAGTTTGAATGTTGTTCATTTTCTTTTCTTTTACTTTTTTGAAAGCAGACTTAGATTGCTTATTTTACTGTGACATGAAACCAGACATTTTGTCTGAGATGCATATGGAGTTGTGGGTACAAAAGAAAAAGTTTGCCTGTTGTCCTAGAAACCCTGAGTAATCAACTGGAAGTGCTTAATCCCTTTTTTGGAAGCCTTACTCCTCTTTGGGGCCCTTCTGAGTTTGTGAGATTCCTTTTTAAATTATTCTTGCAATAGCCTCTGGTTTTTCTTCCTGCCTCAAGTCTCTATTCCTCCCCACTCCAAGCTTTCCTCTACTTAGTTGTCAAACTGATCTTACTAAAGCATAGGTCTAACCATGTCATCCCCTAACCCCAATCAATATTCACTGGCTCCCTATTACCTTCATCAGATACAAAATGTTCTGTTTAACATTTAAGAAAAACTCTAACCTTCTATCTTATATTTTGATGCAGAAGAGTAATAAAGGCTAGGAATTTTGGATTAAGTGATTTGCTCAGGGTCATGAAGATTGGAAGTGTCTGAGGTCAAATTTGAATCTAGGACCCTCTATCCTCAGACTTGGATCTCCTTAAGCTTGTAAGCTTTATTTCTAGTTTCTTGATATTTCAAAAATATAGTTATAAATATCTTGGTGCATATGATGTCTTTCTGTCTTTCACCTTCTTGAGTTATAAGCCTAGCAATGGAATCTCTAGATCAAAGAATATAGACATTTAATCACTTCGTTAGCATAATTTCTAACTGCTTTCTAGAATGATTAGACAATTTCATAGCTTACCCAACTGTGTATTAATTAGTGAGACTAGTGAATTTAAAATTTGAAAGGTTTAAATTATCACATGCAACAATTATTTTCACATATCAATTCATTTGATGTCTTCCCATGAAACATAGCTACTTAGAAAATCTAATCATTTGTCCCATTAAGCCTTGATTTATCAAAAATACGGGTCATGGGCTCTTGTTCTTTCCTTTTAATTTTCTTTTTTTATATAGCCCACATAGATTCTGGTGGTCTTCATCCCAACTCCTATTTACATTGGTATGTTAGATCCCCAGAGGGTAGCTACACCTTCCTTTCAAAATTCTAGGGGTAACTCTGAGGAGTTGGAGGTGACTCTTCTATTTCTCCAAGCACCTATCCAGTGTGTGTTCCCTTAATATCACTTGTCAAGCTGTTTAATGTTTCCTCAGTATCATTGATGCCAGTAATTAGCACCCTGCTATTCATTTAACAAGCTGATTTCTTTGGTTATTGATTAACCAAATATCAACAATGAGCTTTTATAAAGGGATATTTATGGGAAAAATTATAGCAAGAGCTAAAATATAAAAATGTTCTTAATTCCCCACCCCAAATAGATGACATTCTGTCCTCTGTGCCTTTGTATTTGTAGAAAGTGGGCTCAAAATCAAAGTGGCAGTTACATTCTTCCTACCTCCATGTTCATTTATGGGTGTGGAATATCCAGTGGATGAGTTGCTTACTCACTTGAAGAAAATATCATCTTGGCACTAGAGTTGACGCATTGCTGAGCTGAGTCAAGAAAGTTATTCCGGGGACAGCTGGGTGGCTCTGTGGATTGAGAGCCAGGCCCAGAGATGGGAGGTCCTGGGTTCAAATCTGGTCTCAGATACTTCCTAGCTGTGTGACCATGGGCAAGTCACTTGACCCGCATTGCCTAGCCCTTACTACTCTTTTGCCTTAGAGCCAATACACAGTATTGAGTCTAAGGTGGAAAGTAAGAGTTTTAAAAAAAAACAACAAAAAACAAAAAAGAAAGTTATTCCGTAGGATCATATTCTTCTCTGTTACTTAAGACTCCTCTGACTATAGCTGGGTAAACAATTAATCTTTCTGGGCCTTAGTTTTCTAATAAGTAAAATGAGGGAGTTGGAAATGATCTCCTCTCCATCTGTTTAATCTATGATATTATCCTCGTGACTTTGGAAAAGTCACTTTATCTATGTAGGTCTCCCTCTTTTCATTGTAGGGCTCACTTTCTTCATCTGCAAAATGAAGAGTTTGGAGTAGATGACCTTCAGGGTGGAATGGCTGCATTGGCAAGTAGTGTGGTTTCCCCTTTGATTAATGCCTTTATGAAAAGGCCAGATGATTACTGGCCAGGTATAATGCAGAGCTCTAAGTAGGAAAATTTTCAATTATGGTGAAAATAGTTGGGCAAGGCAGGTGTGCTTGCTCAGAAAATGGTTCAAGCCAAAGGATACCTATGAGAGGAAGCAGTCTCATCCCCACTCCTTGTGAGATTTGGGAAGAGGGGCTCCATTCCCTACAGGGGCACCACAGTGGGATAAGGCCTTTGTTAGATTGGCTCTGGACCACAGAGCAAAAGTGGCTCTTTCTCTTTGGCTTGAGCTGGCAAAGTATGGAGATGCTGGAAGAAATATCACCCCTTCCCCATCTCCAAATGTCTGGGACCTCGAAGCCCCATTTGCTCCATGCTAGTTGTAGTTGGGGCATGTCGCAGAGAACAGTCTTGTTCAGGTACCGAATGGATTAGCTGCCCTCGGGTCCTGCCCATCTCGCATGATACTTAGCTACGAGCTAGTTTGGGTAGAAAAGGGATTTGTACAAAACTCCATCAATCTTTAAAAAATCCCATTTCTTTCTTTCTACACCATCTTATTGATATTTTTGGTTCATTGATTGTATTCTTTTCTAGGTCTCTATCTCTTTTCTTTAGCCAGTGAATCACCCCTCAATCACAAAAGTTAAAAAAAAAAGGAATGGGAATCAGTTCAGAAAAACCAATTGACACAGAGTGGCTCAACAGCATTTACATAACAGGTTATGGTGTGCAAAGCACTTCATTTCTTGTTTGAACCTTGAAACAACCCTAGGAAGTAGGTACCATTTTTATCCCCACTTTACAGATGAGAAAGGAGGCAAACAGAGGTAAGTGACTTCACCAGGGTCATGCGACTAGCTATGTATATAAGGCTGGATTTGAACTCAGGTCTTTTTGACTCCATGCATGGTGCTCTATCCATTGTTCCACCTAAGATCAAGAGAAGTGACCCTTTATTTTATACTATCAAGTCGCATGTGTTGAGATGAAGTTTTAAAAGCAATACATCTACTCAAAGGAAAAATTATATTCCCACTTTTATTCATAGTAGGAAAAGAGGCAGCTAGGTGGCACCTAAGCTGGAATCAGGAAGACTCATTTCCATGAGTTCGAGCCCAGCTTCAGACACTTATTAACTATGGGACCCTAGTTACGTCCTTTAACCCTCTTTGCTTCAGTTTTCTCATCAATAAAATAAGCTGGAGAAGAAAATGGCAGACCACTCTCATGTCTTTGCCAAGAAAACTCTAAATGGGATCACAAAGAATTGGATGTGACTGAAAAACAACTGAATAAAAACAATAGTAGAAAAAGTGCTAGGCTTGGAGTCAAGGACCTATTTTTGAATGCTGACTGACTCAAAAAAAGATCTTTCAATTTTTTTCTCTTCTTATTTAAAAAAAAAAAAAGCCAAATGAAACCCTTACCTTCCACCTTAGAATCAATATAGTTTCTAGGTTCTAAGGCAGAAGAGTGGTAAGGGCTAGGCATTGGGGCTTAAGTGACTTGCCCAGGGTCACTCAGCTAGGAAATATCTGAGGCCAGATCTGAACCCAGGATCTCACTTCTCCAAGCCTGGTTCTCAATCCACTGAGTCACCCAGCTACCTCTTACCTTTTGTTTTTAAGGTACACTTATACTTACATACACTTCTTAATATGTCCCTCCCTTCATAGAGATGTATCCCTTAAAACAAACAGAGATTAAAAAAAGAAATAAAAACTAACAGTTCATCAAAAATAACCAACATAACAACCAAGTTTGAGATTATATGAAGTATTTCTAACCTGTAGCCTCTTCAAAGAAAAAAGGGAGGTCCATTCTCATATTACTTTTTTGGGTCCTAACTCTGACTTGTAACAGCTGCATTATGATGGCCAAATTGCTTACACTTAAGCTTTCTCTGAACCTCAGTTTCCTCAAGTGAAAAATGAGGATAATAATATATTCCCTATAGCACAGGATTATTGTAAGGAAAGCTCTCTATACTCATTAAATCACCATAGAAATGCAAGTTATTGCATGAATAAAAATATGTAATACTATATATATCAATATAATATAGTAGTTCATAACATAATACAATAAATGCAGTATAATATGAGATATAATATAATATGATATAATATAATAC
>NW_025374633.1:0-4191 GCF_016433145.1 Gracilinanus agilis
CCCTCTCCTCTCCTCTCCTCTCCTCTCCTCTCCTCTCCTCTCCTCTTCTCTTCTCCTCTCTCTCTCTGTCTCTCTCTCCCCTCCTTGCTCTTTCTCCCTCCCTCTCTCTGACTCTCTCCCCACTTTCCTATCTGCTGACATCCAATTGAGATATTTAGCAAGCAGTTGGACACATGAGCCTGGAACATGGGAGAGAGATAAGGGCTTGATAGGAGGACTTTAAACAAATGTTTACAATGCTTTAGCGGTGCATTTTATTATCATTTATGCTATAGAGTTGCTCAGGTGAGAGTTGTTCCAGAGAAGTACCCTTTCCTGGCTCTTAGAATAGGGTTCAGACTCCCTCTTGGGTAATCAGGTCAAATAAGGATAGGATCAAAGGGCAGAAGAGGGTCAAAGGGCAGGCATGACATTTCCCCTGGACTCAGATCCTTACAAATCTTTCCCAGAAAGGACCTTTCCCTCTTCCCTCTGGCCCTAGATGGAACCACTTGAAGGAGGACGTTAAATCTACTTGACCAACCTTCCCTCATCCCCTCCCAACCACCACCAAGGCACAGTCAGCCTCTCTCCTGCCCTCTGCAGCTCCAGCAGCTGGCAAGACTCAGCTGGAGACATTCATGCAATCTCTGGCTCTGAATTTGACACTGGGATGGTGCCAGGTCTGCCTCCAACAACAAGTTTAATTCACCACATGTTTATTTAGCCCTTACAAGTCTCTGTTCTGGGTTCTAGGAGACAAAAGTGAAAATAACTCAGGGGGGCTTATGATTGAATAAGAGGAGTTTGAAGCAGGGAGAAATCTAGATAAAATCCTTCAAGAGAATGTGAAGAGAAACAAAACATTCAGCTGGGAGAGTCAGCAAAGGATCCTAAAAAATGTGGTTCCAGAGCTGGGTCTTAAAGAAAGAGAATAGGTTTCAATAGACACAGACTGGGGGGATGGTCAGGGCAAGGGAGTACAGAGTAAAGTCCCAAGGAAGGATCAGTCAGGATAAGACAGGGGAACAGCTAGGAGACCCTGCTTTCTGGAACACAGGGTGTTTGAAGGGAAT
Organism: Gracilinanus agilis; assembly: GCF_016433145.1. Taxonomy (NCBI): domain Eukaryota; kingdom Metazoa; phylum Chordata; class Mammalia; order Didelphimorphia; family Didelphidae; genus Gracilinanus; species Gracilinanus agilis. The sequence continues at coordinate 1,056 of NW_025374633.1, forward strand.
GGGGATCAAGATAGGGACTGTGACTTCATGGGTAAAGGGAACTCCCTCTACTAGAGCAGGTGGGCACCTCCTCGACAGTTACAGTACTAGCCTCAGAGTTTTCTAGAGCACCAAGGAGCTAAGTGACTTTTCCAGGGTCACAAAGGCTTTAGTGTTAGAGGCAGGACTGAAACCAAATCCTGGGCCAGCTCTCAGCACTGATGAAGTGCTGCCTCTCATATTGGCTGGCATGTAGTAGGTACCGAAACAGGTATTGGAAGGAAGGAAACAAAGGGTCATTATTAAATGCCAGTTATGTGCTAGATACTGTGCTGAGTGCTCCTCAAAATGATCCCGGGAGAGATTGCTGTGGTTACCTGGGAGGTGGGTGCTCTTATTATCTCCATTTTACATTTGAGAAAACTGAGTTTGAGTGACTTGATTTATTCTCAGACTTTGCTTGCAATGAGATGGTGCAGTGGATAGAACACTAGGCTTGAAATCAGGAAGACTCATCTTCATGAGTTAAAATCTGCCCTCAGACACTTACTAGCTGTATGTCCCTGAACAAATCACTTAACCCCATTTGCTTGTTTCCTCATCTGTAAAATGAGCTGGAGAAGGAAATGGCCCACCGCTCCAAGATCTTTGCCAAGAAATCCCCACATGGGTTTGGGAAGAGCCTGACAGAACTGAAATGGCACCACAAGAAGCTTCTTGATCGTCGAACCAGAACCTTCTCCGCTGAGACGCGTAGCTGCCACAAGGCAGGTGAGCGCAGTCTAGGGAGGGCTTCAAAGCAGCTGAAGATGTGGTTTGGGGTTTGGTTGGGAGCCTCGACATTGTTTTTTTCAGTAAAGAAGTGATGTTGCCTGACTATCCCTTAGAACTCTGCCCCAAGTGTGGCGAGCTCTCCCCATCTCCTGCCTCCTCCCCAGGTTCCCCCGGGGGCGGAGCCTACAGCCCGGCCCGGCCAATAGGCAGTCAGGGGGCGGGGTTGCTACAGCCCCGCCCTCTGCTCCCCTCCCCGGGGCTGGACCGCCTCAAAGGCCCGGACCCCCTGCGCTTGCGGACCTGTGTTAGGAGGCCGGGCCCGGAGCTGTCCGGAGCTCTCCGGAGCTGTCCCGGGCTGCGGGCGCTCCTCGCCCTGCAGCGGCCTCTCTCTCCACTAGATCCTGGGCGGAGCCGTAGGTTAGCCTGTGGCGTTGGCTGCGGCCGCGGAGGCGGGGGTCCACTGGGACGCGCCTGCCGGGCTGACCCCCGACCCCGGCCCTTCAGATCCTCGCCTTCCTTTCCCTCTCCGAGCTGGCGATCCGAGCGGGAGGCGGCACTAGGAATACCAGGGGTCCGCCCACTGTCCGTACTATCGGGGTCCCCGAGAACCCCAGGCGGCTTCTGATGGAAGACTTGGCCCCGGCCGAGCCCCGGCTCCGCGGCTAAGATGGGGAACAAGCAGACGATCTTCACCGATGAGCAACTGGACAACTACCAGGTGAGGGGCCTGGCCGGGAGCGCGGGGCTGGGCGGATTGGGCTGGGGGCGCCCCTCGCTGACCCCATCCTGCCACTCCCTCCTCCTCCAGCCCCAGGCCACCCTAACTTCAGACCTCTAGCAGCCTCACTCCGCTGCCCCGGGAGAGGGTTCAACCGGGATCCGCCCTTTAACCCTTGCCGTCTCTCCCGGCTCCCGAGATGCTCGAGGCAGGGGCGTACATGTGGGGGACTGTGGCTTGAGTTCCCAGTCTTCTCCAGTCCCCTTGGGAATGAGCAGGGAAGTTTTTGCAAAAACCACCAGGGTTAGAGTACCCATGCTGCCCCTGGCTAGTTTTGTGACCTTGGGCTAGTCTCTTCACGTCTCGAGACTCAGTTTCTTCTCCTGTGAAACGGGAATAATGTTTGAATTGCTTACCTCAGAAGACTACGGTGAGGTTTGTAAACGCTAAAGGACTATAACGTGGTGAGTTCTTGTAAAAGCTACCTTCTCTCTCGCATTCTTCCCCAATTCCAACCCCTTCCATCTCTTTCTCTCCCTGGGCTTCTCCCAGCCAGAACTAAGGAGACATTTTTCTCTAGCAGTTCCACGGCCCTGTAGCATGTCCACTCTTCTGCCAAGGTCCGCTCCCTGAGCCTGTCTCTTCTTTCAGACAGTGGGAGCCCTGAGACTCGCTGCCAGATTCTAGGTGACCTAGAATCAGAGCCAGTCTAGATCTCTGGAGCTGTCTTTCAGGTTCTGTTCTCATCCCTCTGTCTTTATCTCTCTGCAGGGTCAGCAGAAGGCCTAGCCAGGCAGTAAGTCAAGGGGTGGGACTGCTTCTGGGAGCTCAGCAGCTAAGCAGGGCAGCTTATATACCAATGCCCCCAAAAAGTGGGGGAGGGAGGAAAATATTAGCGGTTTGGATCAGTGTGCTCAGTCCAGAGTTTATACCCAAACCCTCCAACCTTGGCTTACAGAGTCAGTTAAGAATACCCAGGGCATTTGGGGGGGGCTCAGAGAAGGGGAGGGGATGGTTTTTGCTATCTCAACAATGGGTGGGGGGTGGGGGAGAGAAGGATATCTGTCCAGGACTCCAGGTACATCTTTTCCTTCTCTTTTCTGAATTTTAAAGTAAAACTGAACCAACAATTTTTAACAAATATTACTGAACTAAACCAAAGGTGAAAAGAATCTCCAAGTAAAATGATAACAATAGCTAGCCTTATATAGTGTTTTAAGATTTGAAAAACACTTGAAAATGCCTCATTTTATTCTGATTATAGCCACTGGGAAATAGATGCTATTATTATACCCATTTATAGGTGAGAAAACTAAGGGACAGGTTAAATGACTTGTTCAGAGTCATATAGTAAAAGTCTAGGCCTGTAACTTGAGTCTTCCAGGCTTGAGGTCTAGCACTCTATTTAGTGCGCCACACAGTTACCTTAAAATTCAAGGTGTTTCTGTTTTGATTGAAAAGGGGGTTGTTTTTTTGGGAAATAACAGCAACATATTTGCCCTCTGTCTTCTTCTGAATCTATCTATGCACTTATATAGTATTTTTAGTTTTCAAAATATGGTGACTGAAAGGTCTGTGGTTTTCCTATTCATCTTCCTTCCTTCTTTTCCTTCTTTCCTTCTTTCTTTCTTTCTTTCTTTCTTTCTTTCTTTCTTTCTTTCTTTC
>NW_025374634.1:0-8055 GCF_016433145.1 Gracilinanus agilis
ATATATATATATATATATATATTCCTAAATTCAAAATATAATGTATTATCTGATGCCTGTGAGTCCTTTACTGAAAAAAATAATCCTGTATCTTCCATAATTTAGGATTTTATAATTAGTGTTGGGAGGAACCATAGAGATAGGTTGTCCAAACCAAACCTACATTTTATAATGAAGAATTCTAGGCCCTCAGATGTGAAATGATTTGTCTGAAGTCATAGATGGAAGTGGCAGAAATGAGATTCCAACTCAGCTCCTATGCTCAGTGCTATTTCACTGTACCACAGATTCTTAAACCCAACTGTACTTCAGCTCCCGTCAACCTGACTACTTTTTCTATAATCAATCCTATTCAAAGGTTTATTGAGTACCTTCTAAACAGAAAGTAAATTCTAAAGTCACATCTCATACAAGGGATAATACATATATACATATATATATAATATTACATATTTTATGTATAACATATTTCTACAGAAAATCTGATTTTAGCTGGCATCTAGTTTTTTTGAACATTGAATCATGATAAGAGATGAGTAAAGAAGTAAATAATAAGAAAGAAAGAATTTTTCAGGCTAGGCCATTAGACCCTCTATAGTTTGGAAATATTGTACCGTTGGGCTTCATCTCCCAGTATTTCTTTCTCTGTGCCCCCACATTTGCGTCTTCACGTGTTGTTTGTAAGTTTGTTCTAAGCCAGGCCTGCTCTTTCTTTTTTTCCTGTGACCACGGCTTGGTTAGCTGCCTTTTTACTTTAGTTTTATCTTTTTCTTTGTTATTATTAATAAATATTGTTAAATATAATATTTGGATATATTGTACATTAATTTTAATTCTCACAACACACAATCACATAATGAATAATAAGAAAATTTAAAATGAAGTTGTAGGGGACTTCTTTGCCATTTTCTACTAGACTTCATTAAGAAATTGAGTATAACTGAAAGCCAAAGATGATAATAATGATGATGATGCTCCTAAATCCTAAGAGCATATTACTGTCTCTGGTTCTTCTTTCACTCCATTTGTCAAATAAGTTCAGTAGGATTAGAAAAGGGAAAGAGCTTATGCTAGTTTAATTCTGTATTTTTAAATAGTGTTATGAAATATCTTACTGATATAAAATAAAATTTTAGTTCACTTGAACACTTAACAAATTAGGTAGGGTAATACTGCAAAAAATGGAGAAGTAACACTACACGTGAAAATGTAAATAATATTAAAATAATTATTTTATTCCTGGAATTTTTTCATTTAATTTATATTTTCCCCTCTAGTTGACCTGAGTGAATTATTCCTATACCAGAAGTTTTTTTTTCTTTTTTCTTCCCAGTGAACAGTGACAAGAAAATTTCTTTCAAAGCTGAATTCTTTTCAATGAAGCTTAGATATACTAGTGATTACTAGAGAAAGAGCTTATCACTTGAAGCAAGACATACAGTTTGTTCTACTTGCCAACCTCTTTCCTGGGGGTTTGATGAGACACTCCAAAGACTCCCAATGGCAATGCTACTTCCTAAATTCAGGTTAGGGTACATGAACAGGAAGATAAGTTTCTCTATTATCTCCTCTTCACCTGAGCCTTAGAGGACAGTTAATGTTGGAAAGAAGCCAAAAAAACAAACCCTCAAACCTTTCATTGTCAATTTTTAATACCCAGTCTTGATAAGTAACAAAGCATCCAGTTAAAAAAAAGAAAGTACATTTAAGAATTTCTCTAATCTCTTTAAAGTTTTTCAATAGTTCTAAATTAAATCCCTTTCACTCTTATCTCTTTATCCATCAGAAAATCCGGAGGGTATTTGGATTCAGACATCCATTGCACCAAAGATCTTTCATTACACAACACAAATAAGCACTTTTATTGAACAAGAACCCAATTACTTAACCTAGCTTCAGGTTTCATTCTATCCTGCTGCTTCCACCTTGACATAGGCCTACTAATCTCTTCTGACGGGCATTGCTACATATCAGTTCTGATACACAGAGATGATTCCTAACCTTCCTTGCGGAGAACCACTGATTAAATAAACTGAGATGCCCATCTCAGCTTCCTTGGACCAATGAATAACAATGAGAGAACTGACTTGGTAGATATAGACCTTTTCCTTCTTGGTTTTAAGATATATTCAAAAAGGAAAGAAAAAATGGCAGAACTCTGTTGGAAAACAATGAAACCATCTGTGCAGTATCTAATGTCCTCCTTACATAATAAATTACATTTTTCCTATATTTTGTTTATCTTCAAGCCTCAGAAAAAATGTTAAAATATTATCATAACTCTTTGCTATCAGAAACGATCCAATAGAAAAATGAAAAAAATATCCAGAGTTGAAGTATTGCATTAATTTTGTCCTGAATTTGTTCTAAAACTTGATCTTGTGAAGAAAGATGATTTCAATGAACACCTCTGAACAAATTCTCTTATTGATTGATTGATTGATTTGTTTGTTTGTTTGTTTGTTTTTTACATTTGTTATCACTTTCCTCCATAGATTAAATTCAAGTACATGGCTGCCTTGAACTGACTTAATAGATTTTCACTTGCAGATGTAATAAGAAAGAAAGAATTTATGTGTATTTCTAAGACAATGAAATTTCCTTGCAAAGAACATTCTTCAATGAGTTTTCAAAAAAAAAAAAAAGACATACAACACAGTAAGAAGCTAGTTTGGGATCAGTGGGCCTAGGTTGAAAAGCTGATTCAGTTCTTTAAATTTTACAAGCATGATGACCTTGGACAATTGCCTAACCTTTCTGGGCCTTAATTACCTCATATGTATCATAATTTCTAAGTTTTCTTACAGTTCTAAATTTATGACTATGCTATTTGGAGGATAAGTTAAAAAATTATGCTTCCTAAAAGTATTTGTATTTGCAGGAAACTAAAACTAAGAGAATGAAGTAGGTAGTTGTCCAGATAGTGTCTCACAGCTAAAGTCAGAATCAATGGAATTTATAAAATTGAAATGATGATTGAACAGTAATGAGATCTTTGCTTCATATGATGGACATGTCATATAATTTCTTTACCTAATTCATTTTTCTAGAAATGATTCTCAGAGAACTAGGGGAACACTCGATGTGAAATCATGTAAACAAAACTCGAAATACAACCCATGCAATGACAACAATAATGAAGATTTTTTTAAAAAAATTGAATGAAACTGAAAGTGTGTAAATTTCCTTGACTAATTTTAGCCTAGGGAAGAAATAGGAATACATTCCTTTTTTTCAGTAGAGATTGTAGGGCTTACACTTCTGAGTATTGTATACACTGTCAGATGTGATCAGTGTTTTGGTTTTAACTAGCATTTTTCATTAACAAGGGATAGATCTTGCAATACCACTTTTGAACCTATATCCCAAAGAAATCAAAGATAGAGGAAAAGGAAGCTCTTTTTGTAGTGGCAAAGAACTAGCAACAGAAGGGTTCTTTATAAATTGGGGACAAATATTGGTATATGTTTGTAAGGGAATGTTATCATGCCATAAGAAATGACAAATAAGACAATTATAAAAGATCTGGAAAACATATATATGATGTGATACAAAGTGAAGTAAGCAGAACCAGGAGAACGTTGTACACAGAAATGTCATAATGCATAATAATCAACTGTTTATGGAATAACTCTTATCAGCAATTCCAGGATCTAGGATGACTCCAAGGGACACCTGATGAAAAAGCCTATACACAACAACAGAAGTAACTCATAGAGTCTGAATGCAGATTACAACATGCCATTCTTTATTTTCTCAATGAATTTTAGTCTAGTTTAAGAGATATGTGTATTGTTTCACATGACAAACATGAAAATGTATATTTATTGTATGATAACACAGGTACCACCTATGTCATATTACTTTTTGTCCCAGGAAGGAGGGAAGGTTGTAAATGAGGAAGAAACTGTGGATTGTACAATGTCAGAAAATAATTATTAAAATTTGAAATGACAGGTAATAAAATATTAAAACAAAGTAAAGATGGGATATTTATCTGAAAATGGCTATGATATGAAAAAATAAAACTAATTTTGTTAAAAATAATATAGAATAAAGAAATTTTCATGTTGGGTTATTAGAGACAATAACAGCAAGAGGGTAATAATGAGGAAAAATTTAAAAAGAGATTGGTAGGATTCTCCTTTCCCTCAACTGACTTAAAATAGGTGAATACTAATAGTTCAAGAGAGCATTTTGATGAAGAATGGTTGAACAAGTTATAATATATAATTGTAATGGAATAATATTGTGCCTTAAGAAATGACAAACAGGATGATAATAATTTTTAAAAAAACCTGAAAAGACTTATATGAAAGGATGCAAAGCAAAATGAGGAGAACCAAGAGAACACTACACAGAATAAGAGAAATGATATCTGAATTGTGAATGACAATCATTATTAGCAAAGCAACAAACCAAGACAATTTCGAGGAGGGACTCATGGTGAAAAAGGCTATCCATTGCCATAGAAGGAACTGATGAGTCTGAAGGGAGATTGAAGCATACATTCTACACTTTATTTCCTTCATGAGTTTTTTTTCTAGGACAAACAATATGTGTCTTCTTTCACAATGTGACAAACATGGCAATGTTTATTGCATGATAACATATGGGCAACTTATATCATATCTATCATCTCTTGGGGGTAGGGAGAGAGGGAGGTAGAAAACATGCATCTTGAATTTTTCATGAAGCAATTACTAAAATTGCAAATACATGTAATATAAATAAAAATATTTTAAAATGAAGGAGAAAAGCATTTGGAAAGCAAAAGGAAGAAAAAGTACAAATTAGTAAGTAGGAACATTTTTTTAAAGATCAACAAAATTTCTTAACCACTAGCTAATTTATTTTTAAGGGGATAAAACCTAAATTAAAACTGAGAAATGGGAAATCAAAGGAGAAAAAAATGTTAGATAACTTCATACAGTGTCATCTATAAAGTAATATACATGCATATATGGGCATATACATATTGTAAGAAAATTATATGTAACATATTTTTGAAACACATTTCCTAAGCTGGATTTATCCCAGGAATGTAAGAGACAGTCAGCATTAGGTAGACGATTAGCATTATATATTATAATAAACAAAACTATTAGAGGTGAAGCAAAATGCCTTCAATAACACAAAATATCCATTTAAATCATGTATCTACAATAAATACATTGTACTTGTAATACAAAGAGAAATATCAGACAGAGTCTTACTAAGAAAAGGTGGGATAAACAAGAGTTTCTGTTATCACTATTCATACTCAACATGTTTCTAAAAATACAAGCTCTAGCAATGTCTAAAAACTAGACATCCAGAAACAACAGAAAAAACATTGACAGAGAAGGAGCTAGATATTGAAGTAATATGATGTACAGTGACTAAAGTCTACTTTTGGAGTCAGAAAGACAAAGATTTGAATCTTGCTTTTGCTACATATTAATTGCCTAAAAATAGCATTTTATTCCATTAATATTCTGGGCAAGTGTTTGACAAGTTACATATAATTTTTTTAAATTTAAACATTTATTAATATTCATTTTAACATGGTTACATGATTCATGTTCCTACTTTCCCCTTCACCCCCTGCACTCCCCCCACCCATGGCCAATGCACATTTCCACTGGTTTTGTCATGTGTCCTTGATCAAGACCTATTTCCAAATTGTTCTTAGTTGCATTGGTGTGGTAGTTTCAAGTCCACATCCTTAATCATGTCCACCCCAACCCATGCATTCAAGCAATTGTTTTTCTTATATGTTTCCTCGCTTGCAGTCCTTCCTCTGAATGTGGATAGCATCTTTTCCATAAATCCCTCAGAGCTGTCCTGTGTCAGTGTATTGCTGCTAGTACAGAAGTCCATTGCATTCTATTTTACCACAGTGTATCAGTCACTGTGTACAATGTTCTTCTGGCTCTGCTCCTTTCGCTCTGCATCAGTTCCTGGAGGTCTCTCCAGTTCGCCTGGAACTCCACCAGTTTATTATTCCTTTTAGCACAATAGTATTCCATCACCAGCATATACCACAGTTTGTTCAGCCATTCCCCAATTGAAGGACATACCCTCCTTTTCCAGTTTGTTGCCACCACAAAAAGCGCAGCTATAAATATTTTCGTGCAAGTCTGTTTATCTATGATCTCTTTGGGGTACAAACCCAACAATGGTATGGCTGGATGAAAGGGCAGGCATTCTTTTATAGTCCTTTGAGCATGATTCCATATTGCCAGCCAGAATGGCTGGATCAGTTCACAACTCCACCAGCAATGCATTAATGACCCAATTTTGCCACATCCCCTCCAACATTCATAACTCTACCCTTCTTTCATTTTAGCCAATCTGCTAGGTGTGAGGTGTTACCTCCGAGTTGCTTTGATTTGCATTTCTCTAATTATTAGAGATTTGGAACACTTTCTCATGTGCTTATTGATACCTTTGATTTCTTTACTTGAAAATTGCCTATTCATGTCTCTTGCCCATTTATCAATTGTGGAATGGCTTGATTTTTTATACAATTGCTTTAACTCCTTGTATATTTGAGTAATTAGACCCCTGTCAGAGTTTTTCGTTATAAAGATTTTTTCCCAATTTGTTGTTTCCCTTCTGATTTTGACTACATTGTTTTTGTTTGTACAAAAGCTTTTTAGATTAATATAATCAGAACCATTTAATTTACATTTTGTAATTTTCTCTAACTCTTGCTTGGTTTTAGTCTTTCCTTTCCCAGAGATCTGACAAGTATACTATTCTGTGTTCAGTTAACTTATTTATAGTTTCCCTCTTTATACTCAAGTCGTTCACCCATTCTGAATTTATCTTGGTGTAGGGTGTGAGATGTTGATTTAGACCTAATCTCTCCCATATTGTTTTCCAAATTTCCCAGCAGTTTTTGTCAAATAGTGGATTCATGTCCCAAAAGTTGGGCTCTTTGGGTTTATCATACACTGTCTTGCTGATGTCATTTACCCCAAGTCTATTTCACTGATCCTCCTCTCTATCTCTTAACCAGTACCATATTGTTTTGATGACTGCTGCTTTATAGTATAGTTTAATATCTGGTACTGCTAGGCCCCCTTCCTTCACATTTTTTTCATTAATTCCCTTGATATTCTTGATCTTTTGTTATTCCAAATGAAATTTGTTATAGTTTTTTCTAATTCAGTAAAGAAGTTTTTTGGTAGCTTGATAGGTATGGCACTAAATAGGTAAATTAATTTGGGTAGAATTGTCATTTTTATTATGTTAGCTCGACCTACCCAGGAGCAATCAATGGCTTTCCAATTGTTTAGATCCAGTTTTATTTGTTTGGAAAGTGTTTTGTAGTTGTTTTCATATAATTGCTGTGTTTGTTTTGGTAGATAGATTCCTAAGTATTTTATATTGTCTAGAGTAATTTTAAATGGTGTTTCTCTTTCTACTTCTTGCTGCTCTAGTGTGTTGGAAATGTATAGAAATGCTGATGATTTATGTGTATTTATTTTGTATCCTGCAACTTTGCTGAAGTTGTTGATTATGTCTACAAGCTTCTTAGTGGATTCTCTAGGATTTTTTAAATATACCATCATATCATCTGCAAAGAGTGATAGCTTAGTCTCCTCAATGCCTATTTTGATACCTTTGATTTCTTTTTCTTCTCTAATTGCAACTGCTAGGGTTTCTAGTACTATGTTGAATAATAAAGGTGATAGTGGGCATCCTTGTTTTACTCCTGATCTCATTGGGAAGGCTTCTAATTTATCCCCATTGCAAATGATGTTTGTTGATGGTTTTAGGTATATACTGTTTATTATTTTTAGGAAAGGTCCTTCTATTCATATACTTTCCAGGGTTTTTAATAGGAATGGGTGCTGTATTTTGTCAAAGGCTTTTTCAGCATCTATTGAGAAGATCATGTGATTTTTCTTTGTTAGACTGTTGATATGGTCCATTATGTGGATGGTTTTCCTAATGTTGAACCAACCTTGCATTCCTGGTATAAATCCTACCTCATCATGGTGGATGATCTTCTTAGTTACTTGCTGGAGTCTCTTTGCTAGTATTCTATTTACGATTTTTGCA
>NW_025374635.1:0-3373 GCF_016433145.1 Gracilinanus agilis
GAGCCACCCAGCTGCCCATTCAGCATCTATTTCAATTAGTCTTCACATGACTGAGTTGCTGCCCTTCCCATTTACCTGTATCTGTCCACATTATTAATCAATCAATATTTCTTAAGCACCTACTATGGGCTAAACTCTGAAGCTATAAAGAGACAAAAAAATAGTCCCTGCCCTCAAGGAGCTTACACAACCTGCAAACAAATATATACAAAGCAAGCTAAATACCAACTAAATAGGAAATGCCCAATAGAGGGAAGGCTCTAGAATGAATGCTTGTCCATGCTGCTCAAAGGCGGTGCCCAGCATCTAGCAGAGTATCCACATGTGATCAGAGCAGTGAAGGCTTGACCAGCAGTCATATTCTCATATGTCTTGCTAGATTCATCCTGGAGTTCATTTTTTTTTATGAAGGAATGTTCTCATTATTTCCTTTTGTATTTAATTAATTTTCCTCCTCCTTCAGCCTCTCTCCTTCCATTCTCTCTTCTCCCCCTTTAATGCCTTCACAGCTCAACTGCCTTGCTTAAGCAGGGATAATGCTCATGAAAATACTATAAAAGGGTCCATCTGGTTCAGGCCCTGGATTTATAATTTCACTGACATAAAGAACTCTTATGAGAAAACTCCTTCTAAAGTTGGCCAATACCTGAGAGGTACCTAGGACCCTGAGAAGTCAAGAGACTTGCCCAAGGTCACCCAGCCTGTATGTGTGTAGTCAGTAGCTCTTAAAAGCAGGCCTTCCTGGTTTCCAGGCTAGTTTGTCATCTCCTATATCATGCTGCCCGTCTCTTATAGGGTGGTTATTCTAGAAGTAGCGAGTGAAGAGAGTTTTTTCATTAGGAAAACACTAGCTGAATTAAGCAACCATAATGGCAGCTAGGAAACATGGTGGATAGAGCACCAGGACTGGAGGCAGGAGATCCTGGGTTCTTTCTAGCTGTGTGACCTTGGGAAAGTCACTTAGCCCCCATTGCCTAGCTCTTGTCACTCCTCTGGGCCAGAATGTAAAGGTTTAAAGAAAAAAAAGGAAGAAAAATTAAGCAGCCATGCTCTTGGTATAGTCCCAAACCCTTCAGACGTCTCAGTGCCGAGATTCATCTCTAGAGGGTCTGGGGACCAGGAGGCTCCCTCTGCATCTGACTGTCAAAGGGACGTGCTCCATTGGATTTCTGACCCCAGATCGATGGTTACACCAGGTCGGGTTTATTCAGGCTAGCACGCTGGAACGTACACATGGTCTGCTTTATCTCTGGGTATGTTAACAAAACTCAGGCTGGAAAAAATGCAGAAATTGAACTTAGGGCCTTGAACTGCTGGCATCCTTTGACTTCACACTAAACTCTCATGTCCAAGAGCTAAGTCCATGAAGGCTGACTCCTTGCTTAGTTAGGCAGATACCCAAATGGCTAAGATCTCCCTTTCTTCCGCTCCCCTCAGATAGCGTGTTCCTTTTCAAAAAACCACACCGTGCCATGCCACCTCTTCCTACCCCCCACCACACACACACACACACACACACACACACACACACACCAACTCACACAGACACAAACTCACACAGACAAACACAGACACACAAACTCAGACACAAATTCAGACACACACACACACACACACACACACACACACACACACTACACTAATTGTGTAGCAGGGGAAGAAAGAGCATTATAATTAGAGTTGTACAGTTGGGGGAAGATACATGGCACCATAATTCGTAGAGCGCCATGCCTAGAGTCAGGAAAACTCATTTTTCTGAGTTCAAATCTAACTAATCTTAGACACTTATTAGTTTTTTTTTGTTGTTGTTGTTTTTTAAACCCTTACCTTCCGTCTTGGAGTCAATACTGTGCATTGGCTCCAAGGCAGAAGAGTGGTAAGGGTAGGCAATGGGGGTCAAGTGACTTGCCCAGGGTCTTACAGCTGGGAAGTGTCTGAGGCCAGATTTGAACCCAGGATCTCCTGTCTCTAGGCCAGGCTCTCAATCCACTGAGCTACCCAGCTGCCCCGACACTTATTAGTTTTGTGTCTCTAGGTAAGTCATTTAACACTGTTTACCTCAATTTCCTCATCTTTAAGTTAACTGGAGAAGGAAATGGCAAACCATTGCAGTAACTTTGCCAAGAAAACCCCAAATGGGGTCACAAAGAGTGAAAAATGACTGACCAACATAGAGTCAGAACATCTGGATTTGAATCCCAGCACTGCTATTTGCTGGCTATTTCCTGGCTATTTAGCCAATCACTTCATCCTGCAGAGACTGTTTCTTCACCTTTGTAGAATGAAGGGGTTGGACCAAATGACTTCTAAGGTCCCATCTAGACTGTGGAGATGGCAGGGGAAAGGCTGGCTGACTGTCCCCAATGAGATACACTCTCCACCCTGATCTCAACACCTTCGCTGACTCACCATAGAAGTCCGCAGGATTGCTATACCTGGGACAGGGGTAGCCAATTTCTGTGAAATACTTCACCATGTCCCGGGCTGCTCCTGAGTAGATGGTGGTCCCAGAGGTCATCAGGAGGACCAAATCAAACAATTTGAAGATATCTGAGCGAGGCTGATGAAGTGATATCAGCACTAGTCTGTTGCCTTTTGCCAGCCTGGATAAAGTTTTCACAAGGTTATGGGATGTGAAGCTGTCTAAGCCCGATGTAGGCTCATCCAAAATTAAGATTCCTACCAAGTAAAAAGAGCATAATGACCACAATGACCTGCTAATATGCATGATTTAAGCATGACTACATAGAATAAAGTTTTGGAATAAGCTATGTTTCTGCAACTATTCCTAGGTGATGCTCCTCCCTGAGCCATGGGGACAGAGACCTAGAAACATCTCTCTTAAAATGGGAAGACCTTCCTCCTCTATACCTTTATCCTTTATTATTTATTGCCCTCTTAAAAGCTTGCCAATTCTCCAAATGTCTTTTCTTCCATGGAGCCTTCCCTGAGTCGTTCTAACTTGAAAAGATCGCTCCTTCTTATGAACTCACATTGTAGTGTATCTGTAGCTTATTTGTCATGCACTTAGTACATTTATAGATTTTTATAAATACACTAAAAATTACATAGTTTGTATCATAGATATTTTTGTAAGCTCCTTAAGGGCAGGGAATTTGTCATATCTATTTTGTATCTCTCTTGAGACTATGCTTTGCTTTTAAAAAAAGAGAGAAGGAGGGAAAGAAGAAATGGAGGAAGGAAGGAAGGAAAGAAGGAAGGAAGGAAGGAAAGAAGGGAGGGAGGAAAGAAGGAAAGAAGGAAGGAAAGAAAGGAGGAAGGAAGGGAGGGAGGGAAGAAGTAAAAGAGGAGGGAAGGGAGGGAGGAAGGAAAGAAGGAAGAAAAGACAGGAGGAAGGGAGGAAAGAAGGAAG
>NW_025374636.1:0-7017 GCF_016433145.1 Gracilinanus agilis
GAGCAGACCGGGGAAGGAGGACAAGCGGGGAAGGGAGCTTGCCCTTCCAACTGTCGGGCGCCGCCGCCGCCGTCACCCCGGGACTCCGCCGGGCGCCGCCGCCACCCGAGCCGCTCCCGCTTCGGTGCCAATTTCGGAGGGGAAGAAGGGAAAAGGTGAGAAGAGGGAGGAGCAAACGCAGCTGCAGGCTTTGGGGGGCACACTCACACCTCCGCTGCCGCCATCTTCCTGGCACAAGTCACTATTTACCCTCCCCCTTCTCTTTACCCCTCCCATACATCCCTCCCATTCTCCCCGCCCTCCCCTCGGCCCATCCCTCGACGTGTGACGCAATTCGCACGGCTCGAGGCTGGGGCGAGGGGGCGGAGCCTCGGCCGTTGCTGCCGCGGAGAGGAGTCCTAAGCCCCAAGTCCTCCTCCCAGCTTCTGGTAACTGGGAGGATGGGTCTAAGAGAGAGGACTGATCGCACTGCATGTTGGGAGGTGTAGTGTTCCACGGCGCGCGCGGTCCGCCGGGAGGTGTAGTTACGTTTCTGAGGCCCTTTGGTGAGTAGGTCTGAGGCCCTTTGGTGAGTAGGTCAGGCGAGGGCTGGCACTTTGTACCGGGGTCGGGGAGGTGGGGTAGGCAACCTTTCGCAGCCCCTGAATTCCCTTCCCATACATACCCTCTTCTCAACCCCGGGCCCAAAGCGTTTATGAAGAGCCCCCTGGCTGCCGACTGGACAGGACCGGGCCGGACTTGAACTCCTTCCTGTAGATCGTGGAGAGATTGCGGCACCCTAAGCCACCCTTTAGGGGGCTCGAGGTAGCAAAGTTACCCTGCTCCCCAACTCCCCAGAGACAGCGAGAAGCCCAACGTAGGCCCGGGGCTGCTTGACCCTGTGTGTCCGGGTGGCCGCGCGTGCGCACCCCAGGGAACCCTAACTTGTGCTGCGCAGGATGCCCGGGCATGTAGGGATGCTGTAGGAATTAGATGATACACAGGTGAGCGGGTATCCAATCAGCAAAACCCATCACTAAGCATCTCCAAGGGTCACTCACTCTAAGACTTTTTGTCTCGGCACAATTCTTTGTATCTTCTGGACAAACTTATGAAAAATGAAAAAATGTATTAAGTTGAATTGAGACAGTCTTAGTTTTCTCTGTAAAATGTGTAGAAGGATGTTGGAAATTGGACTAGACAATGTCTACAGTTCAGGAACTAATGATCTAATGAGATGAGTTCCCTTCTGCCTCTAGAGAGTGAGAGGAAAGAATTGTCACCTTTCATTTTCTACAGCATGCTCATTTACCAAAAATATAAAAGTACAAAGCTGGAATTAGGACAAAGTGACTGGGTTAGTTTCCAGGGCCCTTGCATAGTACTCCTGAATCTAGAAAAGAAGTGACTTAGCCAAAAGCTCTTTGTAGCAAGAATGATTTGTTAAAATAGGAAGGTACAACATAGGTGAATTCCACACTTCATATCCCATCTCTTTCTCCTACATAGAACAGTAAACTTTATATCCTAATTCCCCCAACTTTTATCCATGAATATAGTTTATCTTATGATACATCTTGTTACTCAAAATTTTATCCTATGAATTTGATTTGAGAGAGTACACTGGTTGACCTGGGCTGTATTTTTTTTTTTTTTGGTGAAGCTTGCCCAGAGCATCAAAGTTACTTGTTATGGCTCTTTTGTCTTAATTGAATTACAAATCCAGAATGGTTTTCAAACTTAAGAGATATAATCAAATTTTGTTTTAACTCCATATTCATTAATGCTGTTACAAGTAGGATTTTTAAAAGAACATCTGGTGCAGCTAGGTAGCACAGTGGATAGTGGCTGAACCTGGAGTCAGGAGGACTTGGATTCATGTGGCCTTAGAAACTTCCTAACTTGTGGGACCCTGGGCAAAGTCACTTAATTCCAATTGCCTAGCTCTTACCATTCTTCTGTGGCAGAATTAATTCTAAGACAGAAGATAAGAGGTTTTTTTTTTAAATCTCATACTGGAAATTGTTATTTCTCTTAAGGTAGACAATGAATTATTGAGAAATTCATTTCCTAATGCAGTTAAAATTTGTGGAAGCCTCATATATATTTGCTTAAAATCTACTCCTATTATATCACATTCTATGCATTGTAACTACCAGCAGTTAGAACTATTGTAATAATGCCTACTTACTTAGTGCGAAGTTATTTAATTTATTAATATGAGAAAAAAAATTTAAAGGTTCTTGATACTTTGTCTTTCTATACAACTAAACTTCAAATTTTCCAAGTTCCAGGCCTCTTTACAGTGATTATGATACATTATACTGAAGATTTATTACTGTCTTTAATATGGATGTTATTTTAGTCCTTAATAAAAGTAGTATATAGATTTTTTTATGTTATAGTAAGGGAGAATCTACAGGCAGTCTCCTATTTTACTAACACCAATTCACAGTATTTCTCACAGTAGAGTCTAGCTAAACCTTACTAAAGTAATACCCTTTCTCTCTACCACCTCCTCACTGATTACTACAAACCTTGTTTCAGTTTTCCTCTGACTCTCACTGCCTGTTCTAGGCCCTGATTTGTAGTTTCTTGGCAGTAGACCCTTCCCACTGAAACATCACATATCAAACACTAGGCAAAAAAGGAGGAAAGGAACAAATACTTTGAGAAGTAGGATCCCTTTCTCACTCCTTTCTCTCTCACTGAAACAATCCTAGCTTCTAAACTTAGAAGAAAGAGAAATAAAATCATGATTTTAAAAAAATAATTTTCTTGTTTTTATATCACTGTCATTTCCTACCTCCCCTGCCCACTACCAGTCAGTCACATTACTTTGTGACATGAAAAGCAATTTTACAGAAACTGAATCTGACAACATATATATGATATTCTGGCCTAATAGTTCCCTTCCTTCTGCCATGAGTGAGGATATATATTCCATTATCTCTTCTCCAGGATTAATTAATTAATTAATTAGAGTTCAGCTTCTTATTAATGACATTTTCATTTTTATTACTCTTCATTGTGTACATTGTTCTCTTGATTATATGTATTTTACTGGATCATTTTATATGATGTTCCCACATTTCTCTGAATTCCATGTCTTCATCATTTCTTACAGCACAGTCATATTCTATTATGTATATGTACATAATATTTTGTAGTTTTGTAGTCATTGCTCAATTGACAGTAACCATTGTCAATTTTTTGCTATTGATATTTGTAGCAGAGTATCACTCTAAATATTTTTGCGTATATTGAACCTTGGTTTCTCTCTCTTTGACTTCCTTGGGATAAATGGGTAGTAGTGGGATTGGAAGGTCAAAGATATAGGCTGTTTAATTACTTTTCTTAAATAATTCCAAATCAAAATCCAGAATGGTTGAACTACATCAGCAGTTTGTCATTGGGCCTATCTTTTTACAGCCCTTTTAACATGCATTATCTTTTGTCATGGCAAAGCCATGTAATTGTCTGAAAGAACATTTGTAGAGTGCTGATGATATCTATGTATATGAATGAGAAGCAATATATGTAATGGCATTCTATGAAGTTTTGTTAAAATAGTTTCAACAATTCAAATAGTTTCATTTGCATATGTGTGTAAAAGGTAGAATGTACAATTGTGTAAAATGTGCTAGTGGGTAGCTTTTTAAAAAATACTTGTTAATTGCAGAAAGTTAGGCAGCTATTAGAAATTCACATCCCTGCACCCTTATGCTAACTATTAAAAAGTGTTGTAAATATGTGTGTAAGTATTTGTATCTACAAAAGAGGACAGTCCTGGGAGGGGGAGGTGGCATATTTGGGGGCATATAGTGGTAGCAGGATACAGAAAAACGCATGATAAATAAATCCAAAAACATCTCAGACACCTATTTGTCCCAGTCCCAGCTCATGGGAGGCAATGTCTGTGTCTTAAAAATAAAAGAAATCTCTATTGTGGCTGTCATATCTATAGATGTAGAAAGTTAGTCCCTAACTTTACAAATTGGAACTAAAAACATACTTTCCCATAGAAACATTGTTATAAATGGCACTTTGGTCCTTTAACATTAGTACTTGATTAATCATAGAGACATTATTGGTTAAATAAATAGACTTTTTGCCAGCCTGAGAACTTAATACTTTGTATTTCATTGATTCTAGGAAAATATAAGGGCCAAACAATTAGAATTGTTTATAATAACCTATTTGTAAATTTAAGACTACCTTGTATTGATTTCTTTATTAATCATAGAGAATGTTAGAGCTATAAGGGACCTTGGAGATCATGTAGTCCAACTTCCTCATTTTATATGTAAAGAAACTGAGGTCCAGTGAGGTGAGATGGTTTTGCTCCCAAAGTTACATAAACAATAAGCAGCAGAGCAATGACTCGAATTTAGATCTTCTGGACCAAAGTTTTTCTGTTTCTATTGAACTACCTATAATATGTTCTCAAACTATTAAATAGCATGAAATTGGAAAGACTTAACAGTGTTTAACTAGAATAATTTTACAAAGTGCTTTGAAATGTAAGTTTTGAAATTTTGAAATGCATTTAAATTCGATGATTGTTTAAAATGTATAGTTTTAGATATACAACAGTTATTTCTTTTTCTAATAAACCAAAACATCAGTTTTCCCCATATGTCTTTTAAATAAGGAAAAAATAAAAGGCTTACTGCTGATCTTTTATTAATTAAATGCAATTGCTACATATTTACTAGTAATTGCATATTATTTACTAATAATTATATATTATGATGCAATTATATAGAAATGTAATATATTTAAAATTTGTTTAAAACATTATTTTAGAAATGAAATTTCTTGCCTAATTCAAAGTCTAAAATTTTTTATGTTTTAAAGAATTTGAAAATAATATGTAACTAAAATGATGTCAATGAACATTTTAATTATAAATATTGTGTTTATGACCATTGGCATCATCAGAAGAAATTTACTGAATGATCACTATGATTAAAGTCTTATTGTGCTTTCTAACAATTTTAATGACTGCCACTTAAGACATAAAGCAATAATAGTGTAAAAAGAAATCAATTTGGAAACAATATAAAAGTAGAATCTTTGGAAAGAGAAATATGCAAATAGGTTATGGTAAAAAATTTACTTTCTTTTACTTACATTTCATATTTCCTGGGCCAGCTAATACATCACTGTGAAGCCTAATCCTCAGCAGATAGGAGCTACCAGATTATAAATCTGACAAGGTTTTTTTACATGTTAAGCAAAGTTTGAAAATTGTGTCACTAGAGTATATGCCCTAAAGGTTCTACCAGGCCAGAAAGGTTTTGAGTAGGAGTCTGGCATTGGATTACATATTAGTTCTGTAAGGACTAAGCCTAGCTAAGTTCAAAAAGGCTTAGCAACAGGAAAGTGAGGAGTCAAGCATGACTAAGGCTCTGAAGATGAGTGACTAGAGAGCTTGTTGGTATTGCCCTGGACAAAAACCAGTGGCATCACAGATCCTCAAAATATAAAAGTAATGGAAAACTTTGAACTTTATCATATGTAAATATGTAAATAAATTTGTGAAATTCATGCCTTTGGGCCACAGGCAGCAGGATTTTCTGTCATTAAAATGTATATGCATTTTAAAAAGAAATACTTTAAATTATTTCTCATTAAGCCAGAGATGGGTCTAATTTGCCTAGTTAAGAGACAGAATTAACCCCATGATCAGTTTATACCTCCTAGTCATATTTCTAAATATGTATTAAATTTTTGCAGATCTCTTAATCTTTTAAATATTTTTGTTTTTACAGCCTAGATTTCCTCTTGTATTCATTTTTCCCTCCCATCCCAGACTCATCTTTTATAACAAATAATTTTTTTCTCCCTTACCCTTAACAAATCTTTTTTATTTTTTTTAAACATTTATTAATAATCATTTTTAACATGGTTACATGATTCATGCTCCTACTTTCCCCTTCACCCCACACACTCCTCCCATCCATGGCCGACACACATTTCTACTGGTTTTGTCATGTGTCATTGATCAAGACCTATTTCCAAATTGTTGGTGGTTGCATTGGTGTGGTAATTTCGAGTCCACATCCCCAAACATGTCCACCCCAACCCATACATTCAAGCAGTTGCTTTTCTTATGTGTTTCCTCTCCTGCAGTCCTTCCTCTGAATGTGGGTAGTTTTCTTTACCATAAATCCCTCAGAGCTGTCCTGGGTCATTGCATTGTTGCTGGTACAGAAGTCCATTACATTCTATTTTACCACAGTATATCAGTCTCTGTGTACAATGTTCTTCTGGCTCTGCTCCTTTCGCTCTGCATCAGTTCCCTGAGGTCTCTCCAGTTCCCTGGAACTTCTCCAGTTTGTTATTCCTTTTAGCACAATAGTATTCCATCACCCGCATATACCACAGTTTGTTCAGCCATTCCCCAATTGAAGGACATACCCTCCTTTTCCAGTTTGTTGCCACCACAAAAAGCGCAGCTATAAATATTTTCGTACAAGTCTGTTTATCTATGATCTCTTTGGGGTACAAACCCAGCAATGGTATGGCTGGATCAAAGGGCAGGCATTCTTTTATAACCCCTTGAGCATGATTCCAAATTGCCAGCCAGAATGGCTGGATCAGTTCACAACTCCACCAGCAATGCAATAATGTCCCAATTTTGCCACATCCCCTCCAACATTCATTACTCTCCCCTTCTTTAATTTTATCCAATCTGCTAGGTGTGAGGTGATACCTCAGAGTTGTTTTGATTTGCATTTCTCTAATTATTAGAGATTTGGAACACTTTCTCATGTACTTATTGATACTTTTGATTTCTTTACCTGAAAATTGCCTATTCATGTCTCTTGCCCATTTATCAATTGGGGAATGGCTTGATTTTTTATACAACTGCTTTAACTTCTTGTATATTTGAGTAATTAGACCCCTGTCCGAGTTTTTCGTTATAAAGATTTTTTCCCAATTTGTTGATTCCCTCCTGATTTTGACTACATTGTTTTTGTTTGTACAAAAGCTTTTTAGTTTAATATAATCAAAACCATTTAATTTACA
>NW_025374637.1:0-2760 GCF_016433145.1 Gracilinanus agilis
GGGCTGGGAGTGGGGGTGGGGAGCGACAGTCCCATCGCAGAGGTACAAGTTTGTTGTTTTGCTGTGTGTTTGTTGCAATGTAAGTTTTTTTCTTTGCCAGTCTCTCTCGCTCGCTCTCTAACTCACTCTAGCGCGCGGCAGCTTGCTCGCTCGCAGTCTCTGAAACTAGATGTGTGTCAAGGGGACAGTGCCATTGACTCCAGTGCTGGCGCTCTGGTAGTGTTGGGGCAGGGAATGCAGCCGGCTCTGTGCCGCCGCCGCGGCTGCAGCTGCCGCCGACGCGGCAGCGGGGTCTCCTCCTTCCCCGGCGGGTAAGTACATGCTTATCATCTCGCGCAGGTCCCCGGGGCATGGAGCCCGCGAGTGCGAGGTGACCGGAGGGCTGACGCTCGGCTCCGACTTAACCAGAGAACCCAGCGCGCCCAAGGCGCCCGACGACGCGGCTGCCGCAGCTGCCGCTGCCGCCACAGCCGAGTTCTGGTGTGGGCCGCCCGCGGCAGCTGCAGCGGCAGCCGCGGCGCCGTAGGAGAGGCCCCCGTAGCCCGAGGGCGAGGCGCTCATGTAGCCCTGGGAATTGGAGATGGGGCTGTATTGAAGTGCACCCATGTCGTAGCGGTGCATAGGCTGCGGGTTATGTGGGTGGTGGGGATGGTGGGGGTGCGCGTGTGGATGATGGTGCGCTCCCCCAGCACCCGGGTGTTGGCTGTAAGCGAGCTGCGCTTCCTGCATCATCGCCGCTGCGGCAGCCGCCGCCGCCACCGAGCCCGGGTAGGCTCCGTTGGCCCAGCCGTTCATGTGCGCATAGCCCCCACTCGCCGTGCCTCCGGGACTTTCCAGTCGCTGGCCCACCCCTGCAGGGCTCACTCCCACTCCCATGCCCACCCCGACCGCCGGGCCCCCACCTCCGGCTCCGGCAGTCAGCAAACCACCGGCCAGGGAGTACTTGTCCTTTTTGAGTAGGGTCTTGGTTTTTCGCCGAGGCCGGTATTTATAATCCGGGTGCTCCTTCATGTGCAGAGCCCGTAGACGCTTCGCCTCATCGATGAAAGGGCGCTTCTCTGCCTCGGACATGACTTTCCACTCGGCCCCCAGCCGCTTGCTAATCTCGGAGTTGTGCATCTTGGGGTTCTCCTGGGCCATCTTGCGCCGCTGGCCCCGGGACCAGACCATGAAAGCGTTCATGGGCCGTTTGACCCGATCCTGGTTGGCCTTGTTGCTGCCTCCTCCTCCTCCGCCGCCGCCGCCGCCGCCCCCGCCTCCTCCGCCAGCCCCGGTCTGGCCCGTTAGGTTCGTGGGGGCCTGGGCCCCACCCGGGGAATGCAAGTCCGTTTCCATCATCATGCTGTACATTCAAGCGGCTTTTAGTGTTCACCAGCACCAGGAGAAAAAGGCGTGAAGCATAGAGGACCAGGAAGACAGAGAGGTGATCAAAAATGGAGAGAGATGTCAAAAAAAAAATTTTTTTTAAGATCCTATAGTTATTAATGAGAAAATTTAGAGAGTGAAAAACGAAACAAAAACAAAACGAAACAAAAACCAAGCACACATGCAGTGGCTATCAGAATTGCAGGTGAAAACTTTTTCCTGGAGCAAAAACCACTTGGCTCTGGGGATGGTGTTTCTTTGCTGCTGCTGCTGCTGCTGCTGCTGCTGCTCCTGCGGCTGCTGTTGTCGCCTCTCTAGCTGGAGCTGTTCAAACAGGTGCAAATCAGTTGTAAAGTTGCTGCTTCACTTTAGGAGGAGGAGTGAGAGAGTGGCGGATGTACCCAGGCGCTCGCTCCGCACGAGGTGTTCTCTCCCGCTTTGGATCCCTCACACACTTGCTCTCACTTTCCTTCTCTCCTTCTTTCTCCTCGCTTATTCTTTATAGGCTTTAAAACTTGGTGGCTACAACTTCTAGAGGGAGAGAGGAGAGGAGCGTGTGATTTGCATCTGCGGGTCCCAGGTGCCGAGAAAGAGGGGGGGAGCACTTATACCACCACCGCCTTCAAAAGGAGGGGGGGGTGCAATTAAAATTGTACCAGGGAGGAGGAGGAGGAGGAGAAAAGATAAAAGAGAGAGGGGGGAATAAGAACGAGAGAAAGGAAAGGAAGCAAGGGGGGAAACACCTTAGAGCTCGAGAGAAGTTGCCCAGTAATTTGTTCTCTCTCTGGTTTCCCTCCTCTCGGCTGGGGGAATCAGAAGAGGAGGAGCAGGGAAAGAGAC
This sequence comes from Gracilinanus agilis, assembly GCF_016433145.1. Lineage (NCBI taxonomy): Eukaryota > Metazoa > Chordata > Mammalia > Didelphimorphia > Didelphidae > Gracilinanus > Gracilinanus agilis. The sequence goes on from NW_025374637.1 coordinate 2,206, forward strand.
ACACACAGAGCCAGGGACCCAGCAGCCATACGCTGAGCACAGAGCTGCCATTAAATGAGTTTGCCGCGGCCAATGGGAGCGCTGCGGCGGGGGGATTATTTGCATGGCGCGCTGTCGAGTGACGTGAGGAGGTGAGATATATAAACTCTGGGAGGGAGAGAGGGAGGGAGGGAAAGAAGGAAGGGAGAGGAGGGAGGGGCCTACGAAGGGGGTCACACAAGCCACATTGCTTCCAGAGCGAGGGAACTAGGAGTTAGCCATCCTAACCCTCTTCCCCACTGGCGCTCTCAGAATGATTAATGATTTGATTTTCAAACGAAAGACTCTAACGTGGTAATAATACGACCCCTAACTAGGTTTAAATGGTCGAAATTGCAACACAGGGATCCTTCTCCGACTAAAGCATGAAAAAGTTGATATTGGCTGGCATGGTTGCCTCTCAGCTCAGTCTTGGAAGGAGAGAGAGGGAATGGTGTGTGTGTGTGTGTGTGTGTGTGTGTGTGTGTGTGTGTGTGTGTGAGAGAGAGAGAGAGAGAGAGAGAGAGAGAGAGAGAG
>NW_025374638.1:0-4615 GCF_016433145.1 Gracilinanus agilis
GTCTTTGTCTCTGTCTCTTTCTCTTTCTGTCTCTCTCTCTGCCTCTCTGTCTTTATGTCTGTCTCTGTGTCTCTGTCTTTCTGTCTCTCTGTCTTCCTCTGTCTCTGTCTCTTTGTTCTGTCTCTCTGTCTCTTTCTGTCTTTCTCTATCTGTCTCTGTCTCTGTCTTTCTGTCTGTCTCTATGTGTCTCTGTCTTTCTGTCTGTCTGTCTCTCTGTGTCTCTGTGTCTTTCTCTCTGTCTCTGTCTCTGTCTATCTCTGTCTTTCTGTCTTGTCTCTGTCTTTCTCTGTCTCTGACTCTGACTGTCTCTGTTTCTGTCTCTCTATCTCTCTGTGTCTCTCTGTCTGTCTCTCTCTCCCTCCCTCCCTCTCCCTTCCTCCTTCTCTTTCTCCCCTCACTCCCTCCTTTTTACCCTCTCCCTCTTTCCCCACTTCCTTTTCTATTTTATATACAGTGTTTGGGGGCAGATAAGTAGATTAGTTAAAAAGCAATCCTCTACAGTTTTATAATGTAATAGCTGATATCTAAATAAGTATAATACAAATAATAAAATGAGAATGCAACCAAGTTCTCTGAAATTTGGTATGTTTGTAGGGAGGGAATCATTGGCAGTGGTGGGTGAGGCAAAATCTTCTTTTCCCTTCTTCTCTTTCTATTTGGGTAATGAATCCCTGAGCCCTGACAGGAAAGTCAGAGAGCTTCAGAGCCACTTTGTTCCCTAATAGGGGTGATAAAAATATCCTGGGGTTTACCTCCTTTCCTCCACCTGTCTCTCTGAGTCACTATCCAGGTAGAAGTAAGAGAGATATGGAGAAGTAGGGATAAAAGCTGCGGCCCAGTTTCTAGGGGAAGGGACTGGCCCGTTTTTATCCCCAGAATTTCTCCTTTTTTGCCAAGTTACTAGTAGTAGAGAACTGATGATAAAAGATTGATGTTGACTGAGAGAAGAGCAGAAAAAATGCTTCTGAAAGAAACTGCACCAGGTAAAGTGTCATGTAGATTTCTCAGTTATAAACTAGGGTTAATGTCTATAACACTCACCTCACCAGACTTCAATGTGGTGAAAAGAAAGATGGCCCCTGGCACATAATGGCTGTACGGCTCTGGACAAGGTAGTTCATCTCTGTGTTCCAGGATAGGTTTGGGTTTTGGTTCGTTTATTATCTTTTTTTAATGAAAATTTTTTTGGGGGGAGACTGTCATTCTGTCTCACCCAGGTGGGAATCCCACTGTGGACCAGCAGAAAAATTTCTGTTTCTGATCTGGGCCAGCTTACCTTTTTTAGAGCAGGGAAAGGTGTTTTGGACCGGGGCTGGGATGCTTAGCCCGGGGTCTGTAGACCCAAAGGAGTCTGTAAATCAAGTTCAGGGGAATTCGCTTGGGGAACATCTTTATTTCAATATGATTAGCTTTCTTTGTAATCTTAAGGATTTTATTTTAGGAAATTAAAAACATTATTCTGAGAAATGGATTCCTGGGCTTCAGCGGGATACCGAAGCAGTCCATAGCACACAAAAAAAGGTTAAGCATTGCTAGCTGGGAAGTCACAGGGATAAGCACAAAGCAATTTGAAATGGGGAGAGAGCAACTAGGAGACCCAGGATGAGATCAAACTTCTAAAGAGGACATTTCTTTCTTTCTCTCTGTCCTTGTCTTTCTCTTTCTTAGGCAACTTCTAAAGAGAGACATAATCTCTCTTGACCCTTAAAGGAAGGTAAGGATAATGACAGGCAAAGGGAAGAAAGGAGTCCGTACTGGTTAATGTAAGGAATGGCTTGTTTGAGATGAAAAGTTAAATTCCAAGAAGATATAGCAGCAGAACAATTTTTCTCAACTATGGGATGCCTAAAGGGGAGTCGTATGAAATAAGACCAAAAGGCTAGATTGGGGAAGGCCTTGAATGCCAGGTGCAGCAATTTATATTTTATCCTAGAATCTTTTGAGCAGAAGAATGTGACATAGTGAGCCCTGTGCCTTAGGGAGCCTCTATTGATGATTGTTCACTAAGGCATGGAGGGGTTGCAAGGCTCACACAGAATAAACCAAGGATCCTGAAAATATTGAATGATAAGTACAGACTTGACCCTGGAAACTTGGGAATAGAGAATGTAATTTTGAGTAGAATTAGAAGCAAATCCAGCTTTTGATCGGAATTCTGACCTAAAAAAAAAAAAATACTGCAGTCTTGGCCGGCAAACTGAACTCTGCAATCTCCTTGGGAACTGAGAACATGATTCTTTTTGTATTCCTTGCAGTGACTAGCACAGTGCTGGGCATATAATACATGATCATGTTATGTTTGGTGAATTTGAATGAACTACATTTCACGGAGCTGGCTATAGGTAGCCCCACGGGGATCCCCAGGAGCCGGGGCTGTTGGGTACAAAAGCTAGGTCATTGTTGCTTGACATTTATACCAAGCTTAGCAGGATCTCACACACTCTCAGTCAGTAAGCAGAATGGATGAACACTATTATTCGCAATGGGCTAAAGATACAGTAATGCTGGAAAGGATAACAAAAAAAAGCCATTTCCCTTATTCCTCCTTCTGTAGCATCCATATTTTCCAGCTGTCTAAAGTAGTGGGTACTGGCCTCAGATATGCCCTAGCTGTGTGACCCTGGGCAAGTCACTTAACCCCCATTGCCTAGCCCTTACTGCTCTTCTGCTTTAGAAACAACATATAGTATTGATTCTAAGGTGGAAAGTAAGGGTTTAAAAAAATAATAAAGTAATGGGCACTCCATTTTTTTTCCTAAGTACCATTTTGTTAGACCCCGAGTTCTCAATCTTTATACTTTTTATATTTTATCCCAAGTCACATCAACAAGGCTTAAATGCTGACTACATATGACCTTGGGGCAAATCATTTAACCACTGTTTGCCTCCGTTTCCTTACCTGTAAATGGGGATAATAATAACACCTACCTCATAGAGTTGTGAGGATCAAATGAGATATTTGTAAAGTTTTCAGTATAGCGCCTGGCACGTAGTAGGTGCTATATAAATGTGTTTTTCCCCCTTCTTATTCCTAGGTGCTAGACACCGTACCATCATCACTGTTGTTCAGTCATTTAGTTGTGTCTGACTATGACTCTGTGGGTGCTATTGTTCATGGGGCTTTCTTGGGAAGGATACTGGAGTGCTTTGCTATTTCCATCTCCAGTGGATTAAATCAAACAAGAGTTAATTGAATTGCTCAGGGTCCCACAGCTAGTAAGATTCTGAGGCCAGATTTGAACTCGGGTCTTCCTGACTCCAGGTCCAGTGTTCTATCCACCGCGCCATCTTGTTGCCAATAAACATCTTCACAGTGTCCTTAAGCTCCAATTTGTCCTTTCTCTAGTATGGTGCACTTTCTCTAGGATGGAACAGTGCAAAGTATACTGTATTTGGTTTCAAATCCTCCTCTGGCACTCACCACCTGGCTGATTTTGGTCAAGGTCTCAGTTTTCTGATTTCTCAGATGATGGGATTGGACCCGATGACCTTCCAGTTCTAGCACCATGATCATATATTTGCCCCTTGACCCCCAACCCTTGTTCATCTTTTCTACCTACTCTCCTATTCTTGGGTATCCTCTTGCCTGAGTTCTGAAACACCTTTAAGAAGGGGAGTTAGAGGAGACATAGAGAAAACTAGAGTTGAGAGGTACAGATGATAAGATCATAGATCTAGAAAGGGGATCTCAAAGGTGATCTAGTCCAATCCCAGTTTTCATTGAATTGAAGTTAAATGAATTATTCAATGTCACATAGGCTGTACCAGAGGTAGAATTTGAACCCAAGTCTTCTGGACTGAGGAGGCAGCACTCTTTCCATTATATCTCGCAGAGAGGTATTCCACAGAGGTTCCAGCTTTGTTCTGTGGAGGACAAATCTCTGATTCCTTTAGGGATCTGGCCCATCTGGCTTCAGGAAGAAGGGGATCAACCCAGGAACTATATGATCACAACAACACACTTTTCACATCTAAACAATTGGAAAAATATTAATTTCTCAAGGGTAGGCCAAGCCAATATAATAAAAATGGCAATTCTAGCTAAATTAATTTACCTGTACAGTGTTATATCAACCAAACTACTCAAATAACAATACATTTCATGTGGAAGAATAAAAGGCCAAGTATATCAAGGGAAATAGTGAAAAAGAAAATGAAGGAAGGTGGCTTAACTATACTGGATCTCAAACTGTACTACAAAGTGGTAAATCATCAAAGCAATCTGTTACTGGCTAAGAAAAAGAATAGTCAAACATTAGAACAGACAAGACACTCAACACACAGTAGTAAACGACCCTAGTAAGCTACTGTTTGACAAATCCTAAGATCGAAATTTTTGGGAGAATAAATTGCTATTTGACCAAAACTACTGAGAAAACTGAAAAACAGAATGGTAGAAACTAGGCAGAGACCAACAACTCATACCATATACTAAGAAAAAGAACTGACAGCTAGTAAGATCAGTGAATTGAGAGTCAAACCTAGAGAAGGGAGGTCCAGTGTTCAAATTAGGTTTCAGACACTTCCTAGCTGTGTGACCCTAAACAAATCACTTATTTCCATTGCTCAGTCTTTATCACTCTTCTCTCTTGGAACCAAATGCACAGTATTGATT
>NW_025374639.1:0-2055 GCF_016433145.1 Gracilinanus agilis
GATGTGAAGGAAGGAAGGAAGGGAAGAAAGGGACAGAGAGTGAGAGAGGGAGGGAGGGAGAGAGGGAGGGAGAGAGAAAGGAAGGAAGGAAGGAAGGGAGGGAGGGAAGAAGTCTCAGAAAATGAGCTAGGCAAGGTACATCTAACAATAAGATGTACAAGACACTGGAATGTATTATTATAGAAAGTGACCATTTTTATTGATGTGTGAACAGGGATTCCCGGGGGGGAAATAATACAAACATTGATCATTTCTATCTGCAAGTAATAAATGGTAATAAATGGATGTCCTCTTTTACTGTCCATTTATTCACACCCGAGGCTCATTTGTAGCCTGTTATCTCCTAAGGATATTGCAAACTGACATTACATCACCCCTGAGACTAATAACGACGTATCTCCCAACTGCAGCAGCAATGCCATCTAGGTAAAGGCACCCCTTTCAGCGTATACAAGTGCCCATTGATCTTGTGCCCCCATTCAGCATCCCTCACTGGAAGGTACACATCAGGTGGTGTGGTCTGTACATTTTGAGGAAAACCATCTGGAAGCTTGAATTCTTGATAGCTGGTATTGTGCCATGCGGATATATGAAGTACTCATGAAGCCACATTCTAACTAGCCTAAAGCTTTTTCTCTGAGTAAATTATATTGCTGTCACTTTAGCATCTGACTATACAATTAGAAGTCACATTTCACACCTAGCCCAAAGAGTTCAAAGCCATAATTTATAGAAGATTAAAAAAAAAAACAGGCTTTGAAAATGGTGTTCCATTGTGGTCATGACGATGAGGTACATATATTTCACTGGCAGGCAGAGGGGGGAGGAGAGTGATGATCTTAGTTTTAAGTTTTCCATTTCATGATCCGCAATGTTTTATCTGGTAAGAAGCAACACAAATTTAAAAATGAAAGAGGCTTTAGAACTATTTACTCTCTCTTAATTTGTTTTCTGTGTTTTCTGTTGAGACACAGTGTGGCATAGAGGTCTGTCCTCAAATTTAAAAAGACCTGGATTCAAGTCCCACTCAGACACACACTGGTTGCATGATTCCAGCTAGGCAATTTTCTAAAACTAAGGTGTCTAATAATCTTCCTAAAAATCACAGTGAAAGTGTTTCTCTGAATTGGCAGAGGGAGTTTCTTCATCTGAGAATTTCTTATGCCAAAACAATTGCAGGTCCAGTCTCAATCCTCCATACCTTATATTATTGTCCAAATGAGAATGATCTGGCAGGACTCTGTTTTCCCAGGTACATAGAATTGTTCATGGGAATTTTTTTCAGGTGAATTTTAAATGTTTAATGAATTTATTCTTATAGAAAGAATAGTAAATGGTGAAGTTAATAAATCAACTCAATTTCAACTCAGTAAATCATTTTGATGCATTTTGGTTTTATTGCATAGTCATTTGTGAACAAATTCCCTTCCTGTAGTATCCTCCTTTATGAGTAAAATGTAAAACCATCACTCTATATCCTTAGTCCATCACTTCCTGTGGAAAGAACAATATCGTCTACTATAGTCCTCCACCATTAGGTATTTAGGTATGAGCTAGCTTTTCAAGACTTTGTCCCACATAGTTGACTAGTTTTCCTTTAAGGCACCCTCCCCTGTCTTTATAAAGCCACACAATTGCACATATATACACACATTTAGACAGCTTTATAATAACACCACTTATGTCTTACATGGAAACTTCCTTTCCAGAATCTGTGTGTGTATATACATACACACATAAATATGTATATGCCTTACATTTTATCTCTCTCTAGAAGTCATATATCTGAGAGATAATGTAGGTAAGACAGATGACAGATAGACTGTGTGTGTGAGACAGATAGAGAGAGAGAGAGAGAGAGAAAGAGAGAGAGAGAGAGAGAGATAGAGAGACAGAGACAGAGACAGAGACAGATAGACAGAGAGACAGAGAGACAGAGACAGAGACAGAAAGACAGAGAGACAGAGAGACAGAGACAGAGACAGAAAGACAGAGAGAGAGAGAGAGAGAGAGAGAGAGAGAGAGAGAGAGAGAGAGACAGAGAGAGAGAGAGCA
>NW_025374640.1:0-1739 GCF_016433145.1 Gracilinanus agilis
CCCCCTTGGCTGGTGTGGGGAAGCTTCCCTTCTTAGCCTTTCTCAGAATGGCGCTTTTAAATGTATAAAACAAAAAATGTAGGATTGCAAAGGAAACCCGTTATACTGAAATAGTTACCAAAATATTAAATAGAGAGTTCACAGACCCCAAGTTTTAAAAGAGTAAATCTAATATTAAAGTGCTCAATATGAAACAAAAAGGTCACAGATCCCTATTCTACATGGCATCTGACTTAGGAGGACACAATGAGCCTCTCCTTCCTCACCAAAGAAACCAACAGGAGATGGAGGATGCTAGGTGGTGGTAGAGGGAAAAATCTCTTTCAGACCCAAATGAATGCTTCCAGTCAGCCCCTGATCTCTCCCCTCTGCCTCCATTTGGGATTAACTGTTGTTATGGAACTAGGGGCAGCTAGGCAGCACAGTGGATAGAGCAGAGGCTTTGGAATCAGACTCATTATCCCGAATTCAAATCTGTCCTCAGATACTTACTAGCTGTATGATTCTGGGTAAGTCTCTTCATAACTGCTTGCCTCAGTTTCTTCCTCTGTAAAATGAACTAGAGAAGGAAATGGCCCATCACTCCAATGTCTTTGCCAAGAAAAGCAGTCAGACATGACTGAAATGACTAAACAACGGAAACTATAAGTCTGGATCAGAATGGAGTCAGTGGGCCCTTTCCAAGTTGAGAGTGTCTTTGGCTATCTAACCTAACCCGGAGATGTATCATAGACTCGTCGGTCCAGAGCTGGAAGGAGCTCAGGAATCATTTGGTCCAGTCCTTTCATTTTACAGATATGGAAGCTGAATGATTGCCCCAAGCTTACACATGTAGGTAAGAGGTGGCATTTAATCTCAAATCAGCTCCTTAGTATATTTTCTCTCAGATGGGTTTTGTATGGGCCCTGGGGTTTGGGTTCAACCAAGAACAGCCCAAGAACTTTTCATCTGAGAAACTCGGGACTTTTCTCCATTCCTCCTATGTTCCCCCATATGGCTCTGGGGCAGTGCCAGAACTGAAGTGGGTTCCAAGGGCAAAGAATCTGACAATTTTTAAGAGTTTATTTTTATTGTCAGGCAAAACACACTTTTCTACCAGTCACTGTTGTGAGAGCAAAGTCATACATAACCCGAATGCCCAAATAAACCCATAATTACACACAGAGGTGAATATTACTCCCAGAGTTCTATCCCTGGAGGTGGATAGTATTTCCCATCACACTTCTTTCAGGATCGCCTCATATCATTGTAGTGCTGAGAGTGGCCAAGTTAAAGAATCTCACTATTAGAAAAGAACCACATTTCCTTTGTTTCCAGGAGGCCTTTATTATTGATCCTGCTGTATCCCAACCAGTGAGAACTTAAGAAACCCTTGCTGAATGAATGAATGAAGTACATAGTAAATTTGATTCTACCCTAGTCCAAGCACTTCCTTTCAACTCTCTGCTCAAAGGCCAGTCCCATATTAGGATGGGATCATGTTGGGACAAGCTCATTAACTTATTTACTTTATTTATTGTCTTAACTCTTAATTCCTACAAAGATTTCATTGACCAAGATACAGGCGGGAAAATCAAACCCGGATAATTTAGTAAAGAAGGAAAATAGCAAACGAGTCTCCTTTTGTCTCTCTCCATGTCTATCTTTTACCCTCTCCTTCCCTTCTTCCTTCCCTCTCTCTCCTCTCCCTCTCCCTCTCTCCCTTTCCCTCTCCTTCTCCCTCTCCCTCTCTCTCCCCA
>NW_025374641.1:0-4394 GCF_016433145.1 Gracilinanus agilis
CCTCCTTCCCTTCATTCCTTCCTTTTTTCCTTCTTTTCCCACCTTCTTACATTTCTTCCTTCCTTCCTTCTTCTCTAATATTCTCTGTCTCTGTCTCTGTTTACCTCTCTCTCCCCTCTCACCCAAGGTGGAAGTACAGCAGCCATTCATAGACTCAATTCCACAACTGATTACCATGGGAGCTTGGACCAGAGTTGTTTCCATCATGGACTTGTTTGTTCCTCCTTTGACACAACTTCTACTCTCCTGGGCTCACCCTGTTGGTGTTAGACTTGGTGAGGATACCTGATCAGTCTGGCCCACTGTAGTTCAGAGTTCCAAAGGTCAAACAAGGCAGCAGTCTCATTCATCTCAGTAGCAGGGATGACAGACAGGTGCCCTTACGCTTATCTCAGCTGCTAAGTGACTGTGGACAAGATACTTCAAAATCCTGAGCTTTGGCCTCCTCATATTTAAAATTAAAAGGATTTCACATCTCTAAAGTTTCTTCCATCTCTAACATTCTGGGATTCTTTAGGAACACCTGAGAGACCTTAAGATAACGGCTGATAAACTATCACATGAACAATTTTGGCAACAGGTGGTTCTCAATTTCCTTTTAGGTGAGTGTCTGTCTTTTTTGGTTTACAACAGGTCATTTTATTTGAAAGAAATGTCCATTTGAGTGCTTGCAAATGTGAACACGAGTCTAGAAGAATCAATAAAAAAGCCTTGCTAGTTATTCCAAAGATAGGACTCATCCTTCACAGATCCATGTTTTGTGAATTAGCAAATGATGGTATAAAAATCAGGGCCTCAGCACTGTAAAGTGTACTTTGTTCATTTACTTTGACAAGGGTAGTTCAGCTTTAATTATTTATGAAACTTGATAGTATACACTAGAGAATGCCCTGTAGTGTATTTGGTGAAAGTAATGAATTCCTTCTATGCCAGCCCTCCCTTTACTTCTCAGCAATTAAATCTTTGTAAAGAAGTGGAGCAAGGCTGTTGGGGTTTTAGGATGGAGGGCGAATGACAAGGTATATGGAATAAGAGCCACAAGAATGAACCAGCTTCTAGTGCCAGGGCACATGCATCTTCACCATTTATTATTCTTGTGCAGGCTCAAATGTTTCTTGCCTTGCTTCATTTGAAGGTGGGTTATAAATTATTTACACATTTGGGTCCTATGCAAATGGGTCTGGGATAGTTTAGAGAAGTAGAACAATAAGGAGCAATGTTAAAATTGCTGTGTGTCCTTTAGTAATAGGCAGAGTAGCATACTGAACAACAGGCGTATTCTTCATTTGTTCAAGCCAATGTCAAAGTAACACAGAGAGTCTAAGCCAATGGTTTCAACGCATTATATTATTATAGTATAAAATATGGATTATGAAAAAAAGGGAAAGAAGGAATTGTGTGGCCCACGTTCTTCTACAAATTAGTTACCTTTCTTGTTCTTTCCTTCCTTTTTCTTCCTTCCTTCTATCCTCCCTCCCTTCTTTCTTTCCCTTCATCCTTCCTTCCTTCTTCCTCCATTCCTTTCTTCTTTATCCCTTCTTCCCTCTTTCCTTTCCTTCCTTCCTTCCTTCTTTTCTTCCTTCCTTCCCTCCTTCCTTCCTTCTTTTCTTCCTTCCTTCCCTCCTTTTTTCCTTTCCTCCTTCCTTCCTTTCTAAATAGATTTTGTTTCCAGTTTGCAGAAGTCTTTGCCCTTTAGTGTTATTTTCCAAAAAAGTGTTACCAATCATCTCTGAAAATATTTTGTCGACTTTGATGCATGCATCCAAACCAAGATTTAGTCCCTAGGCCAATTCCTTTACTGATTCTACAAGGTTCCTTACCATGAAGCCCTCCTTTAAAAATCCCTTGGGAGAGGAAACCGGCTTAAGTATTGTTCCTGCTGCCCACTCCACTGTCCATTTTTATTCACACGTCTCTGCGTATCCTCAAATTGCCATTGTGGAAGTTTGTAAAGAAAACCTTTGCAGAGACCATGGGAAGAAGTCTAGACCCAGACAACAAAGTCCATCCACTAGTAATTTCCCACAAAGGAAGTACTTCTCCAAGACTCCAAAGTCCAGGAATCCTTTGTTTTGTAAACATGTTTACAAGGAGGGCCCAGATTGTTCCAAATGGAAGTGATTGTAGTATTCGATACTGGGATTGTGCTTTTTTTTTTTTTTTGCCACTGGATTTATGCTCCATAATGATTATCTACTAGACACAGAAATAGCATTTCTGTAACTCGAAATTGTTACCGGAGGCCTTAAGCAGAATCTTGCTTTAAAAATATAATGATTTTTCATCTTTATTCTCCCCCCTTCAAAAGGTTCCACCGCTCCTGATGTTTAACGCTTTGCAAAGACGTGTTTCTGCCAATGAATATCGCCTTATGGTTATGCTTCTGCAAATAACCTGCTGTGAGCTGATAAAAGGATTAATGCAGCCAAAATTCTTAATCTGTGAAATTACAAATTAAATTCTCATATTAAAAATGCCACCCTGAGGTATTTTTTGTGGCTTTAATTCCCCTCTGGTGTTCTGCATACATTGTGCTCATTAATGATGGGGACAAGGCTGTCTCTGCTGGCAGCCTGCTGCCAAGTGATAATATGCAGGCATTTACTTCACCGATAGAACTGGATTTAACCACTGGCTGATAAACTAAGTGGCAAGTGGGTAATAAGTCCATATTAACAGGGAAGCACTACTACAGAATTCAGAACTCGGAGACTATCAAAATCCTGGCTTAAGCTCAATCGTGGAGTCAGATGGGATTGAGATGTCACCAACGCCGAGTGGTTTGGAGTTATCTGTTACACTAAATGAAAAACAAACCGTATGTTTGATGTCTGATGAGCCATAAGCTAATGAAGCTCTTTGTATCATTTTTTTTTCCAGCAGAGAGAGATTCATCATCATTTCATTATCTAGCCACAGGGATTTCATCTTTAATTTAAGGGGGAAAAGATGGGTAGAGCTGTTGTGATGGTTAGCTGCATGACTTTTTTGGGAAAGAAACAAGGAGAAGAAAAAACATCCTCTGGTGGTATCAGTCAGGAAGGTCTGGGTTCAGATTCTGACTGATATTTACTAGCTGTGTGATCCGAGGCAAATCACTTAATCTTCCTGTTCCAAAGGCAACTCTCTAAGACTATACATTTCAGAGATATCGATGTGTATTAGGCAGAAGTTTTCTCATCTGAAAATTCCCTATACCAATGAAATTTCGGATCTGGGTCTTTTTCCTAAGGACTATTTTCTAGGGTTGAGAATGCATGGGTTCCTTAGGGGAAAGGGAGTGGTCAAATTACTCATGTGTATGGATATATGTGGAAAAGAAAACATTTATAATTAAATTTGTAGTATCAAACTTTTTTCTCTCTCATGAGAATCATTTCCCAAGGAGCAGGGTTTTGTCACCAAGTGATGGGGTTCTACTGTGGTCAGTCAGGAACCCGGCAGCACTCAGCAAAGAAAATGATAAAAACTATGAGAGTAAGGAAAGTACATTCAACCTCCAAGAGCAAAAAGTATATACAGAGAAATAAATACCAAATGTATTATTAAATATGCATACACCAAGACAGCTTCAAAAAATAACCTAAATTTTTAAATGCTAAAACTTATGAGAACAAACAACCAGAGCTTGTTATTTGGGTGGAACATATCTCTACAGATCAGAAATATTCTTACTGCAATCCAATTTTACAAGATTTCACAAGACTGAGGCTTTACACTTTGGAAAAGAGATAAGGACCTCCCTGCCATAAATCCTTCCCAAATATTTAAAATGTAATTGAAAAAGGCTGTGTAAATAAGAACTTTTTTTTAGTATAAGCAAAATGCAAACCCACTAGGAGAGTGTTTTGTTTTAAAAGCTGGGAGAAGGACTGCCTCTGTGAAAACCAAAAAGCATTCCTGTTAAAGTGAATTACGAGTCATCCTTCTTACATTTTTGTTCAGTAAATTAACCAGTTGTCAATTCTGTGCTCCTCAGCCAGCCTGTTTTAAGGTTATTGTTCTAACAAAGATAATATCTGAAAATCCAATAGAAATGAATCTTTTAAAAAAATTCTGTGTACTGTAGCCAGTTACAAAGTACTGTATGTGGAAAGCACTAAATATGTAAATTGTATTTTTCTTTTGCTTTTTGACTGACTACTCAGATAATTCTTTTGGATGCACATATAATCAAATACAAAGATATCTCCCTACACACTGCAGAGTGGAGATAGCGAAAAAGGAATCCATTTTCTTCCTGTGTCAAGCAAACTCTGCACTTTGAATGGCAGGATTCCAGTAAATACACACATATCTATGTATATATGCACGTCCAGCCCTGTGCATGAGAGAGAGAAGAAGAGGGAAAAGGAGAGGGAGAGGGAGGGACAGAGGGAGAGAGGGAGAGAGAG
>NW_025374642.1:0-1578 GCF_016433145.1 Gracilinanus agilis
TGTCTCAAACTATCTTATGAAGTTATTCTGTTGAACATTGACATTTAGAAATACAAATTTGCTTGTATTTCCTAGAATTCAGAATCTCGTAGCTTGTGGTTGTTATAAAAATAAAATGTGAATGTATGTAGATGGAGAGGAGAGGGTAACCTAAACTGAATACTACCACTGATAAATGTGTGTCAACAGTGATAGCCCAGATAGGTGGCTAGGGCAAGATCAATTGAGGCTTGCCCTGGCAACAGTGCCCAGGCAGGATCCTTCAGGTCAACGGATGATATCCCTTCAGGTCCCACTGGGGTTGATTGCTAGTGTATTATGGGCTCTGTTAGCTTGGTAACGGTTTGTCTCTGACTGCGTATCTCCCTTCCCAAAGAAGCCTTGAATAACCACTTCAGGAACGTATTTTAAAAGGCTTTGACTGTATTTAACAAAGATGGGGTATTGGGATTGGATAGAGGTATTGGGAGACCCTAACTAAATTTGGTAATGATAAACCCTTAAACTGTAGGCAAGTAATGAGTCAGGATGGTTAGCTCCTCTGGTCCAGCCTGGCCACAGCCAAAACCAGAGTAGGCAAACTGCTGCTCGATGTTTCAGTTTCTTCTTCTTTGCTAGATGATATGCCTAAACAGTCTTTGGGATATCCACCCCTTTCCACCCTCTTCTTCTCCTGCCCACTTCCCTGATCCCTCCTGGGCCCTGGGAAACCTAGATAACTAAGATGATTGATTTCCTAATATCTAGGGGCAGTAGAATCAGAGATGATGGTCTGGGTACAGGTTGATGATGTTAACAGGAAAAAACAGGAAGATCTTGCAAGGTTCAGCCTGCAAGTCTCAATCCTCAAAAGACCAGGATCCACAGATCTCCAGTCCAAGGGAAGGAAAAGAACCAAAGGACAGGGCTGCCAGGGTGTTTATACCACCCTGGGCCAACCACTCTCTCCCCTGTCCTCATGGCCCTCTGGGAACATTCCGATATCCTACAGATCCACCTGTCAGTCAACAGTGTGGACTCCTGGCTCCCAGAGATTCAATATAACATGGTTCAGTCTTTCCACTTGTGTCTGAGTCTTCCTGACTAGATTTGAAGGTTTCTTGGCCCCTTCCTTCTTCAGGTCATTTTACAAATAAGGAAACAGTAAACAGTGTTAGGTGATTTTCCTAGGGTCACACAGATAATAAGTGTCTGAGGCTGGATTGAAACTTTGGTTTTTCTCACTCTTGTGGCACTCTCACCACTACACTGCTTAGCTGCCACGTTAGCTTGAGATATAGAATTGATTTGACTTCCCAAGCAAGTGTCTGTCAACACTACAAACCTGAGTTCCTATTCTTGAACACTTATTTCACTTTTTATTTAGAAAATTGAGGAAAAATAATTTGGGGATAGATTATCATCTTAATTGTTTGCATTTTTTCCATTGTTTTCCACCACGTTTAATTCTCTCTCTCCCTCTCCCTCTTCTCTCCCTCTCCCTCTCCCTCTTTCTCTCCCTCTCCCTCTCTGAATCTGTCCTCTCTCTCATTGCCTCCCTCCCTCCTTACCTTTCCCTCTCTCCCTCTCTTTCTCTAT
>NW_025374643.1:0-7720 GCF_016433145.1 Gracilinanus agilis
ATATATATATATATATATATCTTAATTAACTCCCAAAAAAGTGAACACTAACTTAAATTCACATTAGGGCAAAAGTTCTTAGCCTTTTTCTGTGGCATGGACTCTTTTGGCAGTCTACTGGAATTGATGGACCCCATCGTAAAATTATGTTTTAACAAATAAATTAAAATATATTGCATTATAAATGAAGTCAATTGTATTTAAACATAGTTATAAAATATTAATAACACAAATTCATAGACCTCAGGTTAAGACTTCACGTATTATTATAAATCACTTATATTAGGGGCTTTTTGTTTGTTTACTAAAGGAACAAAACTAAACTATAAGAAAATTAAGTGAAGGAAGAAACATAAACAAAAGAAGGTAAAAGGGATAGAAAGTGGGGGATGAAAATGCCCTAAATATCCATTGGGGAATTCACTATTTTGCTTGGGAATGGTACTGCTTAAAAGGTAAATATGATATATAAGCAACAATATGAGTGGGGAATTTGAAGGAAAATATCAGTGAAGACTCAGAAGTGGCCTGCACCTTGAAGACAATGAGGAGATGGAGTCAGGAAGTAACCATACCAAACCTGGCTAAAACAGGGGCTTTGTGTTAATATGGAACCAGAAGGCTTAAACAAAAAGAGGAAAGGAAAAAGAAAAACCAAAGCAAAAGAAAAAAAAAATTTTAATGTGCAACCTTAGGAAACACACAAAGGGTTACCAAAGTTAACAGTTACCCATTCTGACCAAGAGGAAAGTTCTAGATGGTAGGGATATTTAAAGTCCCACTGGAAGGTAGAATGCAGGCCAGATCCATTTACAAAGCTGGTTCACATACAGGTCAGCTGAAATAGAAGTGAGAAACCCAGAAACTTCACTTTTGTGACTTAAAAGGCAAAATATAATCAATGAAGAAAGGTGGGAGGAAGGAAAAGTTTTCTGAGTAATGAAATTTTCCCTGCAGATTTACTGGAAATTCTTTTCTCAGGAATCTTGAAAAAGTGAATTGGGAGATAAAACACCCACAGAAATGCAGCACAAACATACACATACATTCAAACATAGAGATAGGTATAGATCATATATAAATACATACAAATACTCTACATAGAAATATATAAATGTATGTAGATATATTATATATGTGTATCTCTACATAGCCAAGGTGTAAATATATGAGTATATACACAGTCTTATACAAATATATGTGTATATATAGATAGAGATAGAGATATTTGCTATTGTTATTCTATCATTTCAGTTTTGTTTGACCCTTTATGACTTCATTTGGGGTTTTCTAGAAAAAAATACTTGAATAGTTTTCCATTTTCTTCTCCATTTCAATTTATAAATGAGGAAACTGAGGCAAACAGAGTTAAGTGGCATGACTAGGGTCACACAACTAGTAAGTGTCTTGGGCCAGATTTGAACTCAACAATATAAATCTTTCTGATTTCAGGTCCAACACTCTATCCCCTGTGACAACTAGCTGCCCATATACATTTGCACCACACATTCATATGCATCCCTGTGCATGCATTTGGGTGTGTGCTTGT
Source organism: Gracilinanus agilis (assembly GCF_016433145.1). Taxonomy (NCBI): domain Eukaryota; kingdom Metazoa; phylum Chordata; class Mammalia; order Didelphimorphia; family Didelphidae; genus Gracilinanus; species Gracilinanus agilis. Next base: position 1,550 of record NW_025374643.1, read on the forward strand.
GTGTGTACACGTATGTATACACATATATACATATATATGTGCACATGTTTGTTCATGTAGTCTGCAGTCTGTGTATAGTTAAAATATAAATATATATACAAATACATACACATATATATGCACATAGACTTATATATACATTTACACATGCATGTATTTGTATGCACACATATATTTTAAGAATTCTATAGTTTACCTATAACTTGAAAGCTATATATGCATATATGTATATGTATATAATTTTCTGGCTTCTATAGACTCCTTAAATACATGCATACACACACACTAAATATATATATATATAGGCACACATGAAATAATATAGATGGGAAGCTTATACATATATTATACATAATTGAGTAGTCTATAGAAGCCAAAAAAATTCAACCCAGGGAAGGAATCCCTTCCACAATCTCATAAAAATCATACAGCAAATTTATACATAGCCAGTGTCTCAAAGAAGGTAAAAGTATCTCCGTTTGTAATGTTCAGGGTTGTAAAGCCACTGTTCCGGAAGCCATGGAGACTGTCCCTTGATAAGGGCATATTGTAGCTTTCTGCAGGAGATGAGTTTTTGGAAAAGGGAAGCCATGATCTATATACAAGCAAAAGGTAGGCTGTCTGTCCTCCATAAAATACCATGGATCTAAACTAACTCAGCTTTTACTTTGTCAAAAGTCACCTAAACATTTGCTAGGATCCAAAACTTCCCAAGCTTTCTACTGTTGACAAAGTTATTTCATTCATTCCAGGCTTTGACAGCCTATGTATGACTTGTGAGACACGAAGTTGGGTGGAAGACAGTTCTAAGTATCACATACAATGGTAAAGTCCAATACAATGTAAGCTCCAGGAGAGCATGGCTTATTTTTCATTTTTGCCTTGGTATTCCCAAAGCCTAGCACATTGCTTTGCTTATGTGAGTACTAAAAAATTTATGTTGAGTTGAATTGAACTGAATGGTACCAGGAGAGAGAAGAACATGGACTTTGGTTAATCAGGATGCTGCTGATTAAACCACTCCTCATAGCACAAAGTTGTCAAATTCTGGAATGAAATAATTTCATCATCAAAGGGAAACCTGAGGGAAGTTCTGGGTCCTAGCACATTCTTGAACACCTTTTGACAGGTAAAAGATGATTTAGGAAATGACTTAGCTCCACTGTATTTTGTAGGGGAGAGCTGGTCTACCCCTTGTCTATGTATAGCTCATTGTGAGAAAACAGCTGACAGAGCCAGGAAAGAGAGAACCAGCATCTGAATTCAACACCTGACTTGTGGGTTTCATGCCAGTCAGTGAGAAGAAGGAAGAATATATTTTTTATTTCAATGGATGTTGCTCATACTCACAGCTATCTTAGGGGTAGCTAGAGGGGCAGGTAGCCAAGTAAAGCAAATAGAGAGTGGGACTTAGGGTTAGGAGAATCAGTATTCTAGTATTGACTGATACTTGCCTGCTATGTGATCTTACACACAGCATATGTAGTCCCTTTATCTGGAAAGTGAGCACCTTAATAATAAATTGATATTCAAAGGCTTTGATCATAAGTATTTTGTAATGGTGATAAAAAAAATAGCATAAAAACTTGAGTTATTATTATTAATATGTTCCTCACTTTCAGCTTTCATGAAAGTAAAGGACCTCCAAAAATTCTAGTGTCAGCCACTCCAGACAGTCATTAAGTATATAAATGCCTACTATGGGCAAGGCCTAAGACACATAGTAGGTACATAATGTGCTAAGAATAAAAAGAAAGACAAAAGACAGTCTCTGCCCTTGAGGAGCTCACAATCTAATGGGGGACACGACATGCAAACAACTCTGTACAAATAAACTACATATAAGATAAAGAAATAATAAAGAGAAGGTATTAAAATTAAGGTGGCTGGTTATAAAGATTTTTTCCCAATTTGTTGTTTCCCTTCTGATTTTGGCTACATTGTTTTTGTTTGTACAAAATCTTTTTAATTTAATTTAATATAATCAAAACCACTTATTTTACATTTTGTAATTTTCTCCAAGTCCTGCTCTGTTTTAAAATCTTTCCTTTCCCAGAGAGCTGACAAGTATACTTTTCTGTGTTCACTTAACTTATTTATAGTTTCCCTCTTTATATTCAAGTCGTTCACCCATTCTGAATTTATCTTGGTGTAGGGTGTGAGATGTTGATCTAAACCTAATCTCTCCCATATTGTTTTCCAAATTTCCCAGCAGTTTTTGTCAAATAGTGGATTCATGTCCCAAAAGTTGGGCTCTTTGGGTTTATCATACACTGTCTTGCTGATGTCACTTACCCCAAGTCTATTCCATTGATCCTCCCTTCTGTCTCTTAGCCAGTACCATATTGTTTTGAGGACCGCTGCTTTATAAAACAGTTTAATATCTGGTACTGGTAGGCCCCCTTCCTTCATATTTTTTTCATTATTTCCCTTGATATTCTTGATCTTTTGTTATTCCAAGTGAACTTTGTTATAGTTTTTCCTAATTCAGTAAAAAAGTTTTTTGGTAGTTTTATAGTTATGGCGCTAAATAGGTAAATTAATTTGGGTAGAACTGTCATTTTTATTATTTTAGCTCGACCTACCCATAAACAATCAATGTTTTTCCAGTTGTTTAGATCTAGTTTTATTTGTTTGGAAAGTGTTTTGTAGTTGATTTTGTATAATTGCTGTGTTTGTTTTGATAGATAGATTCCTAAGTATTCTATATTGTCTAGGGTGATTTTAAATGGTGTTTCTCTTTCTACCTCTTGCTGCTCTAATATGTTGGAAATATATAGAAATGCTGATGATTTATGTGCATTTATTTTGTATCCTGCAACTTTGCTAAAGTTGTTGATTATTTCAACCAGCTTCTTAGTTGATTCTCTAGGATTTTTTAAGTAGACCATCATATCATCTGCAAAGAGTGATAGCTTAGTCTCCTCCTTGCCTATTTTGATACCTTCAATTTCTTTTTCTTCTCTAATTGCTACTGCTAGTATTTCTAGTACTATGTTAAATAATAGAGGTGATAATGGGCATCCTTGTTTCACTCCTGATCTTATTGGGAAGGCTTCTAATTTAGTCCCATTGCATATGATGCTTGTTGATGGTTTTACGTATATACAGTTTATTATTTTTAGGAAAGGTCCTTCTATTCCTATACTTTCCAGTGTTTTCAATAGGAATGGGTGCTATATTTTGTCAAAGGCTTTTTCAGCATCTATTGAAATAATCATGTGATTTTTGTTTGTTAGATTGTTGATATGGTCAATTATTTAGATGGTTTTCCTAATGTTGAACCATCCTTGCATTCCTAGTATAAATCCCACCTGATCATGGTGGATGATCCTCTTGATTGCTGGATTCTCTTTGCTAGTATTCTATTTAAGATTTTTGCATCTATATTCATTAGGGAGATTGGTCTGTAGTTTTCTTTCTCTGTTTTGATAATAAAAAACTCTGACAGGGGTCTAATTACTCAAATATACAAGGAGCTAAATCAACTGTATAAAAATTCAAGCCATTACCCAATTGATAAATGGGCAAGAGACATGAATAGGCAATTTTCAGGTAAAGAAATCAAAAGTATCAATAAGCACTTGAGAAAGTATTCTAAATCTCTAATAATTAGAGAAATGTAAATCAAAACAACTCTGAGGTATCACCTCACACCTAGCAGATTGGCTAAAATGAAGGAAGGGGAGAGTAATGAATGCTGGAGGGGATGTGGCAAAATTGGGACATTAATGCATTGCTGGTGGAGTTGTGAACTGATCCAACCATTATGGAGTGCAATTTGGAACTATGCTCAAAGGCTATAAAATAATGCCTGCCCTTTGATCCAGCCATACCATTGTTGGGTTTGTACCCCAAAGAGATCATAGATAAACAGACTTATACAAAAATATTTATATCCGTGCTTTTTGCGGTGGCAAAAAACTGGAAAGGAGGGTATGTCCTTCAATTGGGGAATGGATGAACAAATGGTGGTATATGCTGGTGATGGAATACTACTGTGCTCAAAGGAATAATAAATTGGAGGAATTCCAGGTGAACTGGAAAGACCTCCAGGAATTGATGCAGAGTGAAAGGAGCAGAGCCAGAAGAACATTGTACACAGAGACCAATACACTGTGGTAAAATAGAAGGTAATGGACTTCTGTACTAGCAGCAATGCAATGATCCAGGACAATTCTGAGGGATTTATTGAAAAGAATGCTACTCACGTTCAGAGGAAGAACTGCAGGAATGGAAACACAGAAGAAAAGCAACTGCTTGAACACATGTGCTTGAACACATGGGTTGAGATAGACATGATTGGGGATTTTGATTCAAAACTACCACACCAATGCAATGATCAACAACTTGGAAATAGGTCTTGATCAATGACACATGTTAAAACCAGGGGAAATGGGCATCAGTCAGGGAAGGGGGGAGGGGGAGGGGTGAAGTGGAAAGTAGGAACATGAATCATGTAACCATGTTAACTTTACTAAAAAATGAATATTAATAAATGTTTTAAAAAATTAAGGTGGCTGGGAATATTTTCCTGTAGAAGGTGAGAAGTTAGTTGGAACTGGAAGGAATTTGAGGAAACCAAGAGGAAGAGAAGAGAATGGAGAATATTAAAGGCATGGAGGATAGCTAGTGAAAATTTCTGGAGTCAGATGATTATTTCCCCCATCATTGTCCACCCAACAAAATCATCAGTATTTTTGAGAGACTATATCTTCCTACTCTATCTTTTGTTGTTGTTGTTGTTTAGTTATTTTTGTTGGTTCCAACTCTTCACACACACACACCCCCATTGGAGTTTTCTTGGCAAAATTACTAGAGTTGTTTGTCATTTCTTTCTCCAGCTCATTTTACAGATTAGGAAACTGAGGTCAACAGGATTAACTGACTTCCCAAGGGTAACACAGCTAATAAGTGTCAAAGGCCAGATTTTAACTCAGGTAGATGAGTCCTCCTACCTCAAAGTACAGTGCTCTATCTACTTTGCCACTTGCTCCCCTTTCTTTGTCTTTACTATACAGATATTAGCATAGTGAAAGGGAGGGAAGAGAGGAGGGTGAGTCCAAATCTACATTACTTTGGGGAGGCAGGGTATAGATGGCTATCCAGAGCAAAATAAAAAAGAGAGAGAGAATCAGTACCATATTTGTGTCATAAAAGGAATTTGGTAGGACTCCTTCTTTGCTTATCATATCAAATAATTTGTATAGTATTGGGATTAGTTGCTCTTTGAATGTCTGATAGAATTCACTTGTGAATCCATCAGGCCCTGGCGATTTTTTCTTAGGGAGTTCTTTGATGGCTTGTTCAATTTCTTTTTCTGATATGGGATTATTTAGGTATTCTATTTCTTCTGCTGTTAGTCTAGGCAGTTTATATTTTTGTAAATATTCATCCATATCTCCTAAATTTTTATATTTATTGCCGTATAATTGGGCAAAATAGTTTTTAATGATTGCCTTAATTTCCCCTTCATTAGCGGTGAGGTCTCCCTTTTCATCTTTGATACTATCAATTTGGTTTTCTTCTTTCCTTTTTTTTATTAGATTGACCAGTACTTTGTCTATTTTATCTGTTTTTTCAAAGTACCAGCTCCTAGTCTTATTTATTAATTCAATAGTTCTTTTACTTTTGATTTTATTAATTTCTCCCTTGGTTTTTAGTATTTCTAATTTAGTTTTCATCTGGGGATTTTTAATTTGCTCACTTTCTAATTTTTTGAGTTGCATGCCCAATTCATTGATCTCTGCCCTCCTTAATTTGTTAATATATGCACTCAGGGATATAAATTTCCCCCTGAGTACTGCCTTGGCCGCATCCCACAGATTTTGGTAGGATGTCTCATCATTGTCATTTTCTTCAATGAAATTGTTGATTGTTTCTATGATTCAAGCCAGGGAGACCAAAAACAGAGAAAGAAAACTACAGACCAATCTCCCTAATGAACATAGATGCAAAAATCTTAAATAGAATACTAGCAAAGAGACTCCAGCAAGTAATTAAGAAAATCATTCACCACGATCAAGTGGGATTTATACCAGGAATGCAAGGTTGGTTCAACATTAGGAAAACCATCCACATAATTGACCATATCAACAGTCTAACAAACAAAAATCACATGATTATCTCAATAGATGCTGAAAAAGCCTTTGACAAAATACAGCATCCATT
>NW_025374644.1:0-2639 GCF_016433145.1 Gracilinanus agilis
CATTTCCCTCTCCCTCTCCCTCTCCCAAACTCCTCCTCTTCATCATCATCCTCCTCCTCCTCCTCCTCTTCTTCCTCCTCCTCTTCCTCCTCCTCCTCTTCCTCCTCCTCCTCCTTTCTACTATTGTTAGTACATGGTCCTTTGTATTTCATAGCTGTTTCATTTTGGGGTTTTTCTTCCAATTATTTTCCACAAGCTTCCCTTTACAATAAAAAAAAATTCTTCCTGTTTGGAGGCTATTTTTTTCTTGGTCTTGCCTAAAACAAAGAAAAATGTGTGTGTTTTTAAGTTCTAGTCTGAAGAGCATCGCATCCTGCTGTGTGTTTCTGTCTGCTTTTCTTCCCCCAGAGTCTGATGGTGTTTCTTGACATGTGGTCACAGGGTGTTTTTGTCTCTTTGGTCTTTTCTCTATGCTCATCTTTCTCATTAGTCCTTAACCCATCCCCAGTCCAAACAACTAACAGAAGTTTTCTGCTCCATATTACCTAGAATTAATTACAGTTTCATTGGTGTAGGGAATAAAAAGGAAGCTGGTACAGTCTGTTTCAAGACACATGTAATAAACTAAACCACTCTACAAAACTACTTAATATAAGCCTCATGAAAGGTTTTCTAAATGTTAGATATCTTCAGTGAGCCTCTGTAGATGGCATCATATTTATATTAAACAACTTCATTTGGTACAAGGCAATACATATATATAGTTCGTGTATTATTGTTGTTGTTGTTCAGTCTTTTCAGTTGTGTCTGACTCTCCATTGCCCCATTTGGGGTTTTCTTGGCAAAGATACTGGATTAATTTGCCATTTCCTTCTCTGGCTCATTTTACAGATGAGGAAACTACGTCAAATAGGATGAAATGGCTTGCCCAGGGATGCACAGTGAGTAACTGTCCAAAGTCAGATTTGAACTCAGAAAGATGAGTCTTCCTGACTCCAGGCCTGCCACTCCAACTATTCTACCATCTAGTTGTCCCAGCGTTCATGTAAAAAGCACCCTATTTATGCTTCTATTTATCATAACTGAAAGAGTTGCTACAGGCAAATTTCATCCATGATGATCTAAGATATCAAGGAAAGAGGAATTTGGATTCAGGAGCCCTGAGGTTCAGATCTTACTGCAGACACTAGCTGTGTGACCTTGGACAAGTCATTAACCTATAAGAGCCTCAGCTTCTTCATCTGTTAAAAATGCTGACAATAATTAGCTATCTCTCTCTCAAAGTTGTTATGAGGAAACTATTTTCTAAGTCATCAAGTACTCTATGAATATAAGTTGTTATTATTAATCCTAGGCTGATGAGCCATGCCATTTTTTCTCTTCTGGTCTAACTGCACAGTCCTGGTCCCATCATCTCCCCAATGGGATACATCTAACATGCACATGGGATTCTTTTATCTTCCTTTTTTTAACCCTTACCTTTTGTCTTAGAATAAATATTAAGTATCAATTCCAAGGAGAAGAGCAGTAAGGGCTAGGTAATTGGGGCTAAGTGACTTGCCCAGGGTCACACTGCCAGGAAGTATCTGAGACCAGTTTTAAAGCCAAGATCTCCCATCCTCAGGCCTGGTTCTCAATCCACTGAGCCACCTAGCTGTCCCTTACCTGCCTTCTTTTTAAGCCACTATATGGTATGATGGACCTTAAATTCTTCATCTTCAACTTCACACAGAGCAAAAATGTATGTTGGGAAAACTAATGAACCAACAAAATTCACCCAAAAAACAACTCTCATCTTACTATATCTATTTTGCATACTTAAGTCAATACAAAGCATTTTAAGCCTAACATCAGTCAAGAAGCTTGTAGCAGACAAGTTACAGTTAGGAACAATTTCAACCTAAGCTCTCTAACGTCAGATGTTCTATACCTTACCCTCCTTGCTCTGCCCCAGCTCCTCTCCAAATAACATTTCTTCACTATGCAGTAATTCACACGGATATACTATGACTATCCTTGAGAGCTACATTACATAAATCTTAATTCACTTGAGACTTACTATCTTTTCTACAATCCTCTATTCAATTTAATGTCTTTACTAAGCAACCTCCATGAGCAAGGCTGGTGATATAAAGACAAAAGCCAAGAAGGGGACTCCCAATTTCAATTCGATTCTCAAAGGGACAAAAAACATCTGAACAAATGAATGGTTATAATAAGATTTAAGAAATGGTAGAGCTACAAATCTGGGTATACCTTCTGACCCAGCAATAGATCTGTTTTCTAGGGTGATCAAGGATAAAAGAAAAGAACACATAAGTTCTAAAACATTTATAGCAGCTCTCATTGTGGCAGCAAAGAACTGGAAACTGAAAGGATGTCCATCACTTGGAGAAATGGCTAAACAATCTGTGGCATGGGATTGTGATGGAATATTACTATTGTGCTATAAGAAATGATGTGCAAGTTAATTTTTAAAAAATATAGAAGGGGCAGCTGGGTAGCTCAGTGGATTGAGAGCCAGGCCTCGAGAGAGTAGGTCCTAGGTTCAAATCTAGCCTCAGACACTTCCCAGCTGTGTGACCCTGGGCAAGTCACTTAACTCCCCCATTGCCTAGTCCTTACCACTCTTCTGCCTTGAAGCAAATACACAGTATTGACTCGAAGATGGAAGGTAAGGGTTTAAATATATATATATA
>NW_025374645.1:0-4745 GCF_016433145.1 Gracilinanus agilis
ATATATATATATATATATATCTCAACACATTATTTTGCTCCAAAACTGCCTCCTATTTTCTATTTGTGTTATTTTCCTAGAGTATCAGAATCAAAATGTTTGAAAAAAACATATTCTTTCTCTTTTTTACCTGCTCAATTTCTTTAAACAATATGTTGCATTATTATTTTTTACTTTCTCAATGACATAAACTTAATATGTGTTAGAATTTTATGTAATTTTATTTCAATTATCTTTGGCTTTAATTTTAGAGTCCTCAGGATTTTTCCTTTGTGGTCCATTTTACATATAATTGTCAGATAAAATTTCCCAGAACACCTGTCATTATACTACCTCATGGCAAAAAACAAACAAACAAACAAACAATAAAAAAGACTCCACATTATGACAATCAGTCATAAATTTTTGAGTTCAGCAATAAATGTCTTCCACAATTTATCCTCAATTTAACTTTTCATACATATCTGCCATTAATTCCATAACATAAACACTTGAATGCAGCTAGATTGAGGAATATTAATCTGGATTAAATAATAATAATTATTATAATTAAATAATCATGGATTCTTGGGGAGTGTCTAGGTGTAAGTTTTTCAACATTCATGAATTTTTATGGGGAAAACATTTTATTTCAGTATAATTTGTTCCCTTTGCAATTCATGTATATACACATACATGAATTGCATATATATATGCATGAATTGCAATATATATATGTATATATATATATATATATTTGTATTTTAAAACATTATCTGTGAAGGGGAATTTCCATAGCACTTTGCCATACTTTTAAAGGGGTTCATGACAGAAATTGTTCAAAATTCCTGAGCTAGCCTTTTCTATAAACCATTTCTCAAATGCTTATTTTTCAATCCCAGTTCTATGTCTTATTCATTATGTACATCTCACCTGTAATGCATTTCTCTTCACTTTTCATCTGTCAAATACTGTCCATTTTCAACACCTAGCACAGGTCCTGTTTCTTCCATCAAGCCATCCCTGACCATGGTATCCAACAGGATTTTTCTCTTCTATGGACTTTTATAATACTTCCTGTTCAAAACACTCACTTACTACTTAACTAGCAAATTATTTGCTTTTCGATGAATATAACTTGTTTATTATGTGAGACTGAAGTCCATTAAAAGTAAGCAATCTACCTTGTCTTGATTTTTTATTTGCCCATTAAACCTAGTATAATGTTATGTACATAGTGAGAATTCATTATATAAATGATTTCAGGGCTGCAGATTTTGATGTTTTCTGCTATAGAGTAAACATAAACAATAATTTGCAAATACTCTTATTATATAATATTCACCCTCATCATTACATCTTTAAAAGCTGACCTAGGAACTCCTGCCCCAAAAGATATAAATGAAACCTTTACACTCTGTGATTATTGAGCTATATTGTGTTTCTGAAAGAAAGTGAACGAAGCCTGAATGTGTGCCATTTTTACCTATAAAAATGGCTGCTGGATTTTGAAACAGCAGTCTGAGTACCTCGAAGAAAGACTTTGAACTGTTCTTTTCATACCATGTTGATTAAATAGATGGTATTGTAAATAGTTTGCTCATTAAAGGTGTTGCCAACTTCATCACATCACTCCCTTAGCTAGTGCCTGCATGCTGAGTACACCAGCAGGATCCCTGAAGAAAAACAGGAAGACTGTGCTCATCTGTTCATTACACCTTTTCAGAAAAGGTTATTAATTAAAGCTTCTTGTTCTTGGCTAAGTTCAGGAAATTGTATTCAATAATCCATTGAATGAGCTGTCTCTATATTGATGGCAACGAGACATTAGGAATATTAATAGTTACTGGTCCATACTCTACCTCTTTTATTTGGTGGGTGCTTTACTTGTATTCTAAAATTATAAAATATTAGAGCTAGAAGGGTCTCAGAGATCATTTGATAGTACCTTCTCATTTTACAGATGATAAAAGTAAGACCTACAGAAGTTAAGTGGCTTTTTTAAGGTCACAAAATCAGTTTCTCACAAAAATGAAACTAAAATTGAGGTCTGCCAAGCTCACATTTGTTTTGTTCAGTATATCAAACAGTCAGTTCTCATCATTTCATTTGTATTTGAAACAACTTAATGTCCTTCATGATCATGATTTCAAAATAATAAATAGTTGGTGAACATTATAATGGCCACATTAGCATTATCAATAATGATTGCTATTTTATAATGTTATAATCAAGGCGGTCACTAACTCTATTTAATGTATATTAAGTTGAAGTACAGAGAGATGATAAGATGGCACTTCTCCTTTATAATAGTTGCCCAGGCAGGATCCTTCAGGTCAAATGGTTTATCCCTTCAGGACCCACCTGGGGTTAATTGATATTATTAAATTGGGCTCTTCAGCTGGGATAACATTGGTAATCTGACTGCGTTGGCTCCCTTCCCAAAATAAGCTTTTGAAACTGATTTAGGAAGGTATTTTAAACTTTATATATATTTGGTAAGAAGGATAAGAGAAAGGGATTGAGGTATTAGGAGACCCTACTTAAATTGCTACTAATGAAACTCTAACTGCTGGCAATGAGGAGTCAAGATGATAGCTTCTTCTGGTCCAGCCTGGCCAGGGCTAAACCAGAGTAGGTAAACTGCTGGGAATCTTCAGCTTCTTCTTCTGTATATCTTAAGCCTTAACAGTTGAGATATATCCACCCTTTCCAACCTCTTCTTTATCTCCTGCCCACTTCCCGGATCCCTCCCTGGCCCTGGGAAACCTAGATAGCTAAGATGGTGAAACCCCTAATATCTAGGGGCAGTAGACACAGAGATGGTCGTCAAGTACAGGTTGATAACGGTACAGGGAAAACACAGGAGGCGCTTGCAGAGTAGTGTTTGCAACTCTCTCTCTCCAAGTCCAGGATCCACACTGATCTCTAGCCTCAGGACAGTTAAAAAAACCCAGAACCTCTGCCAGGGTTCTCAACTGCCCTCTCTCCTGAGTCCCACATGCCTCTCTGGGAACATTCTATCCAACTGACTTATCTGTCAATCAAAGGTGAACTTCAAGCTCTCAGAGATTCAATATAACAATAAGAACTGTGAAATCACTTTTTTAGATGAGAATAGACAATACCTTCAGATTAGTGTCAGTCTGACTGATGCAAGTTCAACCCAAGAGACTAATGAGACCAGAGGAGGGTGATACAGCAAGGTTTATTTGGAGCAACAGGGGAGGGGGTCCAACACCAAGAAGATTAGTGAAAAGGTCCCATCTAAGGGGAGTGATGCAGGGTTTTATAGGTTTGGGGAAGGAATGGGATATAGAGGACAAGGCAACTTGGATTAAATTTCATTGGTTCATTCTGGGGGGTGAGAGGTGGTAAATGGTTCTCAGGATTAGAGATTTCCAGGCAAGGTATGGTCAGGATGTGATCAAGTACATTATTTATATTAAATTTGACAGGCTGAGGTACTGAGAGTCTCAGAATTCTGTTATGTGGAACAAGTGTTACTGTAGCTTTTTGTTTCATTGTTTCAGCAGTTGCTGGGGTGTTAGAGGGAAGGAGGAGGCTTTCTTGACCCATGATCTGCCAATTAGGTCATATTTTAATAATTACCTATATGAGCACAAATTTAGAAGAATATAAAACTGTCAATAGAAACCAGAGAGTATTCCATCAACAAATGCTGTACTGAGAAATGCATAGGTTCCTCTCAATTTTCTGAAATAATTTTCAATTGCTATACAAATGATTTTTGCTTGACTTAACTGTACCATCAATTAATGTTTTAATTCCAAACATATAACAATTATTTGTAGCACAAACTTCATTTTGCCTATTTTTATAATGTATTTAGTGGCCTTTATTGCTGTAATTGCAGTTTTTAAAATATCTCCAAGAGTACAACCTTAAAATTGGAAAGCGAGAGTATGCCCTTCAATTGGGGAATGGCTGAACAAATTGTGGTATATGTTGGTGATGGAATACTATTGTGCTCAAAGGAATAATAAACTGGAGGAATTCCATGTGAACTGGAAAGACCTCCAGGAATTGATGCAGAGTGAAAGGAGCAGAGCCAGAAGAACATTGTACACAGAGACTGATACACTGTGGTAAAATTGAATGTAATGGACGTCTGTACTAGCAGCAATGCAATTACCCAGGACAATTCTGAGGGATTTATGGAGGGGAGTGATGCCCACATTCAGAGGAGGAGCTGCAGGAGGGGAAGCGTAGAGGAAAAACAGCTGCTTGAACATTTGGTTTGATGGGGACATGATTTGGGATGTAGACACAGAAGGACCACACCAATGCAACTATCAATGATGCGTGAGTAGGTCTTGATTGATGACACATGTTAAAACTAGTTGAGGTGCGAGTTGGCTATGGGGGTGGAGACTGAAGGGGTGAAGGGGAAAGTAAAGGCATGAATCATGTAACCATGGACATTTTTCTAAAAATAAAAAAATTAATAAAAAATAAAAAATAAAGCATTATGGGATGAAGAACATCTTGTAGTCAGATATATTTCTTCAGAAGAGATAGGTTTACATCTGTTTTCTTAGTTGAAACATCTTTTCTGTGTTTTGAGGCATTACCAAATTCTTGTAACTTCTTCACTGGCTGAACATTAGTCATCAATTTGTGTACAAGTCACAAGAGTGAGCTGAAGGATCAAAATGAGACAAAGGGGGACAAAATATAAAGGTTCTATGGAAAATATCTTTTTTCTTTCCATTTTACATTTCAGTTGATATATATATATATCT
>NW_025374646.1:0-4176 GCF_016433145.1 Gracilinanus agilis
CCTTCCTTCCTTCCTTCCTTCCTTCCTTCCTTCCTTCTCTCTGGAGACACAAGTGGATAAACGAAGGAAGCTGAGCTCTCAAGGAGAGCGTCCATCCTCACATAGGGGAAACAATGGATATAGACAATTTCAGCCACGAGTCACGTAGAAAGATCAGGTAGTCCTGAGGGCCCACCAGTAGAGCAGATGGTAATACTTCTTTAATGTCATTCCCACTGGCAGAGGGTGGGAGCGGGAGTGGGGGCAACCAGAGCCATTTCTGATGTTAAACCAAGGACTTTGGTAGAGACAATTCACTCTTCTGGCAAAATCACTTCGAGTACCAAACTGAGGCCCTGCTACCAAACTATGGGCAAACATTTGCTCCTGGGGGTGTCAGAATGGCTGAGAGGCAAAGGAGAAATGAGAGAAACGTTGCTGCAAACATGAGCAAGTAGGAGGTGCCTGTTCTTTGGGTGAATCTGGAGCCAAGTAAAATTTTGAGTCGGTTCCAGTCGTGTACATTCATGTGGTTAGAAAGGCTGCTCCTCTTTAAGGCAGCTCCTGTCATTGGAGATCAAGGCCCTTTCCCAATGTGAACTCATTTGCCTTCCTAATTCCTCAGTGATCTGGGCAGGCGACAGGCAAATTTCCCATCCTTAGAGCTGCTGAGACACAGAGAGAATTTCGTGATAAGCTCAAGGTCACAAAGTGAGCCAGTGGAAGGGCTGGGGATAGGAGCCAAGGCTCCGGGCTAAGCCCTGGCCTCCTCCTCCATCATCTGACCTCCACCACTATGTCTGGAGAGGACGCTGCTGCCAGGTTTCCTCCTTTGTGCAAATACAGGGCTGAAAGTTGCCCATGTGACTGAGCGATCCTTTCCACAGATAGGAGTTCCCTGATGCACTCCCACCTCACCTCTGCCACTTAGAATCCTTCATTTCCTCCCAAACTTTAGGAAAGCGTAACCTTCTGTTTGGAGCCTTTCCTGATTCTCCCACATGCTCATGCCCATGACCTTCGTTTGTCCCTATATTTATTTATTTAGAAATAGACGCACACACATTATAAAATATAAGCTACTAGAGAGCGAGGATTGTTTGCTTTTTGTCTTTGTATCCTCAACATTTAACACAATGCCTGGTACATTGTAGGTTTGTTGACTGATCAACTGATTTAGACCTTTTTTCTTTTAAACCTTTATCTTCTGTCTTAGAATCAATACTCAAGGTTCCAAGGCAGAAGAATGGTTAGCACTAAGGCAATGGGAGCCAAGTGGCTTGCACAGGGCTACACAGCTAGGAAGCGTACAAGGACAAATTTGAACCCAGAACCTCCCGTCTCCAGACCTGGTTCTCAATCCACTAAGCCACCTAGCTGCCTCCTAACTGATTCTTTTGGCTGTCCACAGTGGTGACAAGTCCATATCCTTGTGTATTTGAGTCAAAATTGGAGTCAAAGCTGGTAGATAACAATAATAACTCATATTTCCTCTGGGATTTACAAATCACTTTCCCCACACTAGCCTTATGCACTAGGCAATGTGTATCTTATTTTATTTGTTTGTTTATTTTTTTTTTTTTTAAACCCTTAACTTCTGTGTATTGGTTTATAGGTGGAAGAGTGGTAAGGGTGGGCAATGGGGGTCAAGTGACTTGCCCAGGGTCACACAGCTGGGAAGTGTCTGAGGTCAGATTTGAACCTAGGACCCTGTCTCTAGGCCTGACTCTCAATCCACTGAGCTACCCAGCTGCCCCTGTATCTTATTTTATTGTCTCCATTATGTAGATGAGAAAGCTGAGGTATAAGGAAGTGACATGATTTGCCCAAGGTCACAAATCTTGAACTGTTAGAGGTGGGTCTTGAACTCAGACTCCTGACTCCATTTCTCCTGCTCCTAGGACCCTGCACTGCTTACCAACCTGGGTAATACTATTTGGAGGGAGAAAAAGCACAATATTGGACCAGTGATGTCATGGCACAAATGAATGAATGAATAAACATACAGATATTTAGAGATGTGATTTCATTCATGAGGGAACTTCCAGGAAGGAAACTCAATCAACACACAACTTCTCTGCAACTTTGAATCATGGAGAGCTAGCTGGAGCACAAGTGACCAGGCCAGGGTCATATAGATGAAGAGAGACAGACAGACGGATGGACGGACAGACAGCAGAGATAGAGACAGAGAGACAGAGAGAGGGAGACAGAGAGACAGAGAGACAGAGAGAGGGAGACAGAGTCAGAGAGAGAAAGAATGAAAGAAAAAAGATAGGGAAGGGAAGGAGGAAGGAGACAGAGGGAGAGAGATGGAGGAAGAAGGAAAGAGGGAGAGAGATGGAAGGAGGGAATGAAAGAGAGAATGAGAAAGAGATGGGGAGAGAAAAAGAGAGGGAGTGAGAAAGAGGAAAGAGGGAGAAAAGGAGCGAGAAGGAAGACAGAGTGAATGAGAGAGGAAATGAAGAGAGGAAAAGAGAATGAGAGAGGTAATGAGAGAGGGAAAGAAATTTGGACAGAGAGGAATTGGAGAAAGAAAGAATGAGAGAGGGGAAGAAAGAGAGAAATGAAAGGAGAGGAGAGAAATACACATGTATGTATTTGCATAGAGACACACATCTATAAGAATATGAGTGCATTATTATATTAGAAATTCAAGAGCCTAATTTAACTGCGAGGTTTATAAACTGCCTTTGCAAGAAACTCCAAAAGACATGTTTCAGTGGCAACATTGTAGGGGGAAAAATACTATTTCCTCCCAAAGAGAATATTTTGAAGAATGGCAATTGAAAATGAAGCAACTTAAAAATTGTAGAAAGAGATCTGGAAATGGAGGCTAAGAACATGGGTTCAAATCCTGATTTGTCTACCCTGGGCAAGTTACCTCCTTCACCTCCTAATCTATAAAAAGAGCTTACAGAGGGATAAGTCACATGCAGTAATAACTCTAATAGCTAATAACACGTAATAAATGCAAGAGAAGGGATAAGAAAATTGCCAGCTAGGGAAATCAGAGAAGACTTTCAGGGAGATATGGCCACACTTTAAAGGATTTAGACTCATCTGCACTCCTTTGATTCTCCCAATTTTTATATATAAATATATTTATAGAATACTATAGAATATATAAATATTTATTTAGTCTATAAAACCCCAGAGAACCATTCGACCTCAGGCTAGGAAATGTCAAGCCAAGCCTTGGGCTTAGAACAGGGCTCGACCCTTGAACGCAGGGCAGGCCCAGTGCCAGGCCACGAGATGCATGATACGACTTTGCCCTTTCCTTGAATGATAATATGGCGCAGAGCTGGTGTGTATACAGCACCTTTCTCCTATATACGTGTTCCACAAACATTACTTCATCTTGAATGACTCCCGGAGGCTTGCTAGGAGAGAGGAATAAATATTGTGTCAGACTTTGGTCTTACAGGTGATTTTAGAGGCCTTGAAAGAAAAAGCATTTTATGGACCCAACAAATGGTACAAGAAGGGGCTGAATGGTGGAGTCTTTCACCAGCTAGGAATGGCCCTTTCCCAAGGTCCCCCAGCCAAATAGGGACAATGCTTATGTAAGAAGCCTCCGGACAGGATCCAAGACCAAGACTGGAATGGACCTGAGAGGTTATTGAACCATTATCATAGCCCTAGAGCCAGAAGGACTTCACAGTCCCCTCTCCTTGCCCTCATTTTACAGATGAGGAAATTGAGGCACAGAAAAGGAAAAGAAATTTGGTTGCCCTAAGTCATAATGGCGACAAGGGACAAAACTGGGACTTAAATCCTGGTCCCCTGGCTCCAAACCCAAGGCTTTTTCCTGGGAATTGCCTAGTGCACTGGTCTAGACCTCTGTTTAGCTCTGAACCAGCCGTGTGCCAATCACATCCTAAGCACATCCTGGACACATCATTTCCCCAAGAGGAAAAAATGAGAACTGACCACACGGCTCTAGTCTTCCTTGCTCTTTCTATAGGAGAGACACCAAGGCCCTTGGAGAGAGCATGGGGCATGGTCTCAGAATGAGGAAAATCTGGGTCTTCATTTTACTTCTGACTCAGACTGGCTGCATGATCCTGGGCAAATCATTTAAACTCTCTGCATCCCCCAGACAGCCTCGAAGACTAAGTGCTTATTTTATTTACTAAATGCTTTAATTTGTTTATTTATTAAGAATTTAAAATATTAAAATAAAATTTTATA
>NW_025374647.1:0-5792 GCF_016433145.1 Gracilinanus agilis
CCTTCCTTCCTTCTTTCCTTCCCTCCTCTCCTTCCTTCCTTCCTTCCTTCCCTCCTCTCCTTCCTTCCCTCCTTTCTTCCTTTATCCCTCCCTCCCTCCCTTCTTCTTTCCTTCCTTCCCTCCCTTTCTTACTCCTTTACCATACATCTTAGAGTCAATACTGATTATCAGTTCCAAAACAGAGTAGCAGTGAGGGCTAGGAAGTGTCTGGGGGCAGATCTAAATCTAGAACTTCTTGTCTCCAGATCTGGCTCTATCCACGGAGCCACCTAGCTGCCCCTCTTTTTTTTTTGTCTGCTAACACCTAGCACAGTACCCTTTATATACTAAGTGTATAACAAATGCTAATTGGATAGGATTGAATTCTTTCAGATCATTAAATGGCTAGAAAACATTTCTACTCATCTAGAAGGAATGCAGATTAAAATATGCCAGTCTGTACAACGTGGCAGGCAACAGTGGAGGTATCTGAAAAGAAGGCGAATGGAGGAAATGTTTCAGAGTTGTATTTCAGGAAGCTAAGCTTCCTGAGCATATCGTATGTGGAATGCTCAGGAATCCTGGCAGTTGGCAGACACTGCTGAAATGACCTTTTCTAAGATAGCATCAATTTCTTTAGGTCAGAAGCTATAAAACATAGCACTTCTTCCTGAAAACTAAAGGAGTTTGATCTATAGGTACATACATAAATTTTACTCATTTTCTGTCTCATCCTATGTCATCTCCACTTTTTGACTCCTGCCCATCCTTTAAATGCAATCTTTTCCACAAGCCTTTACTTCATTTTTCCTTAAGGACCAAATTATCTTCCTTACATTTCATCCCATTGACTATTCAGAAGTAATAGTGATAATGATAAGAGCTTATCTTTAAATAGTGCTTTAAATCTGCAAAGTGCTTTTTGAATATGTGGATATGGACTGGGCATGAGTTCATTGATAGGGGAATTGCCAAGTGAGGACATTCTCTCTGCTGATACAGATTGGGACTTTCTCTGAAATTTGAAGTCATAAAGTATTGCCTAGAACATTAAGAGGTCAAAACAGATTGTGTTGAGATATCCAAGATGTGTTAGAGGTGGGATTTGAACCCAAGACTTCCTGGCATAGAGGACTGTTCTCTGTCCAATTCACAGTGCAACTTCTAGCTTTAATATTATTGGTTTTAGTCCTCACAACATTTTTTGGAGTTAGATGCTATTATGATTGTCATTTTACTCATGAGGAAAAACTGAGGTTGAGAAATGATAAATGACATCTCAAGATTACACCCCTAACAAGTTTCTGAATCAAGATTTGAATTCTGGTCTTTCTGACCTCAAATCCACTGTTCATCCTTCCAGTTTAATACTGCCAGACTAATTCTTCATTCTGTACATCTCTAGCCATGGTCTTCATCTACCCCAAATCCTTTCTTCATTAGCCCCCTTTAAGCAGGCATCTCTGGATATTCTTCCCTTGTCTCTCTTCTTTATCTTCTCTTAACAGTTTTATTCATTTATTCATGGCTTTAGCAATCTTCTCTATACAGATGACTCCATAACCTAGTTATTGGAAAGAAAACACCTTGTAATTCTTTAAATATGATAGGTATTTAAGTTAACCCCCAAGCTCTGTCCTCATCAGTGTTTTAAACTGCCTACGAAGCATCTCCTCTTTGGGTACCCTATAAGCACCTCATTTTTGCAGGTCTATAGGTTAACTTTTTGCCTTTTCCCATAAACCTATCTATTCCTTTCCCTAACTTCTTTATTCCTACAATTGGTGTTATTATTTAACCACTCCTCCCAAGAATAAAACCATGATGCTATCTCTGACTGTACTATTCTTCTCAAATCTGATTAAGACAAATGTTGACCAAGAACAGCCTGGACAGAGGAGTCACTGAGATCCCTTCCAACTTTCAAATCCTATGTGATTCTTTGATATCTCTATTTTTTTCCTTTTCCTAATGACTCCTACCAATATGGATGTTCCTTGTCTGTTCCAATTTAATAACCTTCTAAGAAAGCATGTCACCATTCCTTTCTTCCCCCTCCAAAACACTTTCTATAGTATTGCCAGACTCATTTTTCCCAGGTAGAATTAGAACTAGGCATGTCACGCCATGCCTTTAATTCTCTGTCAACTCTAAATTGCCTGTTAAGTAAAATTATCTTCCTTTGATGGACTTTCAAAGCCCTTAAGAATATAGCAACACCATATCTTTATAGCCTCTCATAGTACTTATTCCTTTCCAGCTAGGTGATGCAGTGGCTTAAATGTTGGACTTGGAACTAGGAAAACGTGGGTTCTAATCCTTGCTCAAGACACTGAACCCTCTCTGATCCTCAGTTTCCTCATCTTTCAAATAGGAAGAATAAGAGCTCCTACTTCACAGGATTTTTGTGAGGATCTAATGAAATAATACCTACTAAAACACTCCAGAAACCTAAGAGAACTATATAAACGCTAGCTATTAAAATTCACATGCCTTCTTGTCTTTGTTCCTTCTCTTCTCCTGTCTTTCAAGCATCACCTTCTTTTTCCCTGAATTTTTACCTGCCCTTTAGAACCTGATTCAAATGTTACCTTTCTATGAAGCCGTGCCTGATCCTGTTTTTTGATAAAGACCTTTCCATATTATCACCCATTGTAGTAAAAGTGGTTAATATTTTCTAGAACTTTAAAATTTGCAAAACCCTTTGCATATGTTAACTCATGAAGGATACACATGTTAAATTTGTGTTACATTTATTTGTATACAGATATTCCCCTGTTAGATAAGCTCCACAAAGGCAAGGACCACATTTATTAAATCTTTGAACCTTTGTAATGATTTTCATGGCTCCTTTCTCCTGTTCAATGCCCACTGGGCTATACTGAACTATTTACATAATGAATGTTTAACTAAAAATGAATAAATATCACTTTTTAACTATGAATGTGAAGAATAATTCAGTTTCCAATGCCTCTTATTTGTATTTCAAGTCCCACCTTCATGTTAATCATATTTATTAGATCATTTAGCTAAAATTAACTAAATTCAGCTTATATCTCTCTGTTAATTTTTGATTTACCACTTTAATTTTTGCCAGCCTGAGAAAATCCTGGCCTACAGTTCTAAATGTCCTATGAACATATCAGATAATGCACATCTTAGCTCTCTTAAGTTTTAATGTGGTTTTATCTACTTGAAATCTTATCCATTGTGGGCAGGAGCTCCTCTTCCACTGAGATGTACACATTAATATATGTAGATATGGATGTAGATGAATATATCTAATCTGCCCTGGACTTGTTTTGTAACTTTAATATATCTCCTTTTTCTTTTTAACTTTCCCTCCACCATTTGCCATTCTCAGATTATGCTTTTTTCTGTAAGAGCTAGTTTTAGAAATTGTTTCCCTGACATCATCCTGACCAAAAGAGGCAAAGATCAGACAAATAAGAGAAAGCATAAGATAATAATGTGTCATGGATCCAGTGGAGATATTGAAAATACCATCCAACATCTTAAAATTTTGTGGTATGAGTAGAAAGAATATTGGTTCTAGTTTAAATCAAAAGACTCACATTCAAATCTTGCCTCTTTCTGATATTATTTTGATTATGATTATGATATTTCTGATATTGTATTATTTATTGTTACTAAATAAATAAAACATATTTTTAGATCTTTATTATTGATATTATTTATGTATATTATTATTATATTTCTTATAACTTCCCATGGCCTCAGTTATCTCAGCCATAAAATATGAGGATTAGATTGGATGATCTTTTAAAGACTCTCCCATCTTTAAGTCTATGATATTCATGGGGAAATCTCTTATTTATAGCTTCTTGCTTCTGTAAGACTCATTTTCCAAATAGAATAATCTTAATTCCTTCAGTCCATTCAATATTCACCATATTTTTCAACAAGAATGTATTAATATACATATTTGAATTTTTTTCTGCACTAACTTGTCTTTTAACTTTTGAGGAGGTTAGGGGGACAGAGTTAGGATGACTTGAGTTTACTCAGATGCTCTCTAGCATTATGACCTTCAGGAGGCAAAACACTCAACTTCTTTTTGCCTCAGTTTCCTCATCTGAAAAATGAGAATGATAATAACATTATCTAGGGTTGTTAGGAGGATTGAATGAGTTAACACATATAGAGCTCATTGCAGACCTAAAGCAATATATAAATATTAGCCATTAACAATAATAATTTCCCCGAGTCATTTTTTACATGTTTTGGTGTTAATATCCATTTTTCCCCCTAAGGACTATACATTTCCTACACTGTATAATATCTAAAAATTTTTCAGATAGAAACATATTTTCTGTAAGATTAAAAACCACAATTATTATACTGCTGATGCAAAGTTTCTTACATATTGTCGTGGCTTAGAAATCTTTAAATAGTAACACTTCAGTTAATAAACCTTATGGTGAACTTACAAGTTGTAAGAAAACCTGGGGAGAGACATGAGAAGAGCTCAGAATGTCATTGAGCCCAGAGGCATCCTGTCAGAAATCTTCAGACCAAAGCTTGGGACATCTTGACATATGTTCACTGTAGTTATGAAAGTCTACAGAATCAGAAATATGGAACATGGGGTCAGCAGATAAAATAATACTCTTATTACCTAATGGATAGGGTTCTCCCCCCAAGAACCTCTTTCCTTGTCTTAGTCATTTTTATCTCATTCTTGATCGTGATGGTTAATTTGAGGTATTTATAAAATGCCATAAGGCACAAGTTTTAAATTCCTATTTTGTATTTTATGACCATAATGAAATCTTAAATGAAAAAAAAACTGTGACTCAGGTTACATTTGGGGGTGTGATAGTAGAAGTATAATCTCTCAGTTGTTTAAATCTCAGAAATTGCATGCGTTCATTTTTAACCTCTCTTGGCATAACTCACTGGGGATAGCCTTCTGAGAAGGAGTTCAGAGGAATAAATATTTTAACAAAGCTGCTTTCAGAATAATCCAGTAATAAGGTTGCTGATTTTTTTTTCATTTTTTTTGGCACGGATAAATATCTAAGGAATTAATTTAACAAAAAAAAAACCTTTTATTTAAGAACCTCTTTTGTCTTCAAGTAATTAACAGTGGATGGAATGCTGTCTGCAGACATATGCAAACTATTCCCATTAACCTCATTTTCTCTCTTCAGAGGGAGTTGTCTATCTAGGGGCAGTGCTATGGCACAGTTGTTAGAATGCTGGGAGAAAGACAGACAGAAAGAGAAACAGAGAGAATGCTCTTGGAGTGTAACTTTTACCCTCTTCCAGAATTAATGATTGGGCCTACAGAATTTAGAGTTTTGACTATCCCAGTTTACTTAATCACAAAAATGACATAGTAATAATAAAAGTAATAGAGGCTTTTTTTTTCCTTCATGCAGTTATTGTGAAGATTATGTATCCAAATGTTATTCATCTTTATAGTTTCCTCTAACAATAACTTAAATCTTATTTCAAAAATATCTTAAAAATCAGAATATGTACCTAAGAAATGTAAAATTGAGTATGGATATATGTTTATATTCAACTTAATATATATGGATGTTTGTATGCTAAACATGTTTTAGCATAGTCACTTGGCAGCACCCCAACTAACTCTGAGACTAAGTTAAAGAAGGGTTATTGGCCTCCATTGATGGAGTGAATTTTCATTTTCATAACAGTAGCTCACTAGACTTAGGTCCTCAATCTTTCACTCTTCCCAATTCCCAATCCCTCATTTGTGTGTGTGTGTGTGTGTGTGTGTGTGAGAGAGAGAGAGAGAGAGAGAGAGAGAGAGAGAGAGAGAG